>NC_031976.2:37102516-37402516 GCF_001858045.2 Oreochromis niloticus
AGTCTGGAGCCTCTGCTGGACACTGGAGGAACTGCAGCTTCATGTTCTTCCTCTAGAACAGCTCTAAGCTCTCAAACAGCCATTTTTAAAAGTGAGGGTCACAAATATATATTTTTAAAACTTTCCTGTCATTGAACACATGTTTGAGATCTTATGTTTTAACAATATGTGCTTTGTAGGATTCAGTCCGCGGGATTTGTCATATATTAGAAAAGCTGAGATGAGAAATGTGAATTTAAAGGGGATGAAAATAAACGGCCTCATTATTCCAGATCTGCTGCAGCTTTGGGCCTCGTGTTCAGTCAGTGTAGAAACTTTATTAGAAAATCTGGGAGGAGGAAAAAATAAATTGCTTTTATAAGCCAAGCAGCAAATATGATCACCAATTTATCTGCATGTTGCATTAGTGAAATATCCATCTATCCTCCTATCTGTCTGTGAATCTGTCTGCTTTCATTTTCTTCATGGTTCACTGGATCGCCCCATCTCCAGCTGCCCCTCAGCTGAAGAATATCGCAGGTTTTCGTCTGTTTTTTAGTGTTTGCAGGTTTTACTGTTGGAAACTTGTTAGAATAATACTTAAAAACCCACGGAGACCGAATCACAGACGTCTCTCTGCAGAGAGAAAGAATCATTCTGCTTTCATTCTTGTAAAATCAATAACTGTGGTTAGGTTAGACTGAGCGCCTTCACGTCTGCAGAGGAAGCAGGTCCACTTCCACTGACCTTGCTTTGCTGGTAGAGCAAACTCCTGAGAGACTTTTCACATTTTTATGTCGACTGACGTCCGTCGCAGGCTCTTCTACATGCTTAATAATGGAAGGAGTTTTGTGTGAAGTCACTAAAACACCACCAAATATCATCTTATTGATCACCGTATTTAATCTCAGTGATGTTTGTGTGATTGCCAGACTGTACTTTAATCTTTGAAGACCAAAGACAGACCCGGTCACTGCTATGACAGTCCAAGTTTCTAAACCAGGAGTGGGGGAACTCCAGGCCTCGAGGGCCGGTGTCCTGCAGGTTTAGATGTGTCCTTGATCCAACACAGCTGATTCAAATGGCTAAATGACCTCCTCAACATGTCCTGAAGTTCTCCAGAGGCCTGGTAACGAACTAATCATGTGATTCAGGTATGTTGACCCAGGGTGAGATCTAAAACCTGCAGGACCCCGGCCCTCCCCCACCCCTGCTCTAAATAATGAAGAATCGCAGTTGGTGGATTTATGTGAGCAAGCCTCTGATGAACTGATCACATCCACCTGAGAGTCTGAATGTTGACACGGTTAAGAAAGGTCTGCGCTAGTTTATCATTCTTAGCCGAATCTTCTTCCTTTTACACACAGATGTCACTTTATAGCCCGACTGGTTGTTCTACCTGTGAGCGGATCGATTTGAACCTGATCTGTTGGTGAATGCTGGGAAGCAGCGTAAGAGTAGCTACAGTGGAAGAGGCGCCTGCAGCAGGAGGGGTGGTAGGCAGGGAAGCTTGAGAAGAGATGGCAAAGACTAGAGCGGAGAGAAGTGGGAGATGCAGCAGGTTCATCTAGGAATGATGAGACGTCTCAGCCAGGAGGGCAAAGTGAAAATGTGGCAGAGCAGCAGACGCACGCTGAGGGTCCTTTACAGAGGAGGGGAGGACTGAGTGTGAGGAAGAGGAGCTGTCAGACTGAGAAATGTCAGGACGAAAGACTAACTGTGAGGACAAGAGTGAAGACTTGCACTCAGCTGTGCAGCTCAGTCACTTCCTCAGGAACGCAAAGAAAAAGAAGAATTTCTCTCTTTCCTGATTCAGAAACTTTCTTTATGACACGGAGAACGAAAACGTGTTCTGGTAACTTTTTGTCCCAGTGTAATATCTGTAAAATTCAATGTGTGGAAAATTCCTTCATTTTAAAACAGGACATCGACCAGTTGATGTTAATTTGTGTAATATTTTTGTGCATCTTTGTTTGCTTCACATTTTCAATAAAAAAGATCAAAATTGTCAGCGTCTTGTTTCCAGGTTCACATGAACGACTCTGAGATTCAGAAAAAGAGAACACGAGAGAATGTGGTTGTTTCCATGTTCTGAGTCACAAACACAGCCACATTTTCCCGTTTTGGGAAATGCGACCCTCTGAGCACTGAATGCTACCACCACGCTGAGTGGACCCTCCTCTCCGCTCTGCCTTCATCAGCATCAGTGCATCCAGCTGTGATGATTGCAGACTCTCCTCAGCTGTCATTCATCTGCTGACGCCTCAGTTCAAACAGGCCTCTGACCTCTTCATCCCACAAAACCCACGGACGAGTACGATGGGCACAAATTAGAGAGCGCTGTATGGAACTGCTGTGGAGGCTAGGCGCTGCTGTTTGCCTCGGTTTGTCCACACTGTGTCATTAAAGCTGTGGGTGCACAGAACGAAGTCCCCGGATCACCGTGAGGTACAGCAAGTCTTTCAAATTCTCCATGAAGATCCTTCAGCTCCTGCTGGATTGTTTTTCTCTGAGATCTCTGAGCAGATGCATGCAGACTTATTCAAAAATAATGAAATCCTGGCGAAGGGTGAGTCACAATGAATTTTAAATATATGAATTTTCAATATATGAATTTTCATATGGGAGCTCAGGTATTCTGAGAATGGCTGAGAGAGAAGAATGGATTGGTTTTGTATTTGCAGCCAGTTCATGGATGTCTGATAGCTCCTGCTCAGGAGCTATCAGTGCATTCTAAGTAAATAATCATTCTGTACATACGATAATTTTTAATCCTACAACTGTTCATAACTTGCATAGTTCACATTTCTGTATAACTGTATATCTCAGATTCTGTATAGTTTTTCATATTTATATCCTGTACATAGCCTGTACATACTTATAGTTATAGAATATTCATAACATACTTCACACCGTGTACATTATAACATACCATAATAGACCCATTTCTGTAATATACTTACATATCTATATTATTGCTAATATATATTGTAATATATCTATATCACGGCTAAAGCACTTCTGGATGGATGCAAACTGCATTTCGTTGCCCTGTACCTGTGACATGTGCAATGACAATAAAGTTGAATTCTATTCTATTCTATTCTTTTCTATCCTGCAAACTAAACTATTTCGTTTTGAGCTTTTTAAAGCATCTAATTATAATAATCCTGTGGTGTGATTATAAACCTTACACTATAAATTATTCGAAGTCATGTTTGCTCTCAGACTGTGTGACAGTGTCGGGCCTGAAACTGAAGGAATGAGTGGAACTGTCACATTATAAAACATGTGAGCGTCACAGTGGCAGGTCCTCGTGTCTCGATCACAGCTGATGCTGAGAAGTTCACTTTGTTTTACCAGCTTCCTGTTTCCACTTTCTTTAAAAGGCCTTGAAGCTCCAGAGCTCTCACACTCTCACTCTGCTGCTTCGTTACTTTCAGTCCATATTTTGTTTTCATGCTTGTCTGATATAGTTTCTTCCTCCAACTGATTGGGAACAGGAGTTACAGTGTGAGACCTCTGTATGTAACTGTGTAACTTGGATCTTAATGCATGTAATACATAAAAATGTTACTTCTTAATGATTCGTTTATGTGTCTAAGCTCAAACACGAGCCTGAAAATCACGCCCGGTCTTCTGCTTCCTAATTATTTCTGTTCTTTTGTCTGAAATTGATTTTTTTTCTTAAAAGTTCTGTTTTTGTTTAAACTTATTTATTTATGATTGTGAATAGTGATGCAGGATTGGAGGGACCAATAAAACCCGACCGCCCCCCCCCGTCTTCAGCCTAATGACATAATGAGGTAAATATTGGACTGACTCAGTGAGCTGTGTAAATGTGCTGTGAGTCAGTGCGTCTGATATTTGCCTCATTATCTGCAGGATCTCTGCCTCGTCAGCGACAAACCCTCGAGGTGATGCTGAAAGTTTAAACACAGTAATCGGTTTCTTCTGACTCTAATTACTCTGAGAAGCCTTCCTGGCAGGTGCAGCTCAGACCGCCTCAACTTTGTCTCATTAAACTTTTGCTGAAGATCCTAATGCCAGTCATTGTCTGCACACCAAAGAGTGTTTGACATGTTTCAGAGTTCAGTCTGCAGCGCACTGATACTGAGCGGAAGGATACACTCCCAGGAAATAGTACAGGCCTCCTTAACCACAAATATAGCAGCACAAGCTCATTAATAAGCTCATAGTTGAGTTTTAAAGCTGCTAATAGATGGAGTCGATGGAGTTGGTGAAGTCGAGCCCAGTACATGCCAAACCAACTGGAGGTTTGTTACCCAGGAGGCAGGGATGCCTGGGCATGTGGAGAGGCGGTGCCATGTGCATGCGTGGCAGGCGGAGAGTGGGCTGGCGGGCTGATCTCTGATCACTTTGAGGGTTCAGTTACTAGAGCGTCTGACAAACAGCCTGCCAGGAAGGCGAAGATCGGGCAGTTCACTCTCAACCAGCTCCACCAACAGGTGCTTGTTCAGTGTGGGAAGGAAGGACCTCGCCCAGATAATGGGCCCAGTCCCAATCCTCCCACTACATCCACGGATGGTCAGACCAGTTATCTGTAAGTGCAAGTGGCTTGTAAATCCACTCAAACCTCAATGCTGCAGTAAATGACACGATTATTTACTGTGACGAGTTCTTAAAAAGACATTTTTCTCTCACACATGCAGGATATAAAATAACACATATATATATGGACTAATGTTATGCTACAGTAAGAGCAGCTGTGCAGAAATACATTTTTACAAGGATGAAATTAACAGGACTTCATTTTAAGTGAGTGCATGAACAGACGTCTGCGTCCTCACAGTTCTTAAACCATGGCTTTACAATCTTTTCACCCACACACTGAGGACAAGGATGGCCGGGCGCGCGGCGGCGTCATAGCCACGCGCCCTATAACACAGCCACATTATAGGGCGTCTGTATTTACATTTACCCTTAGCCAGCAGTTTTAAATTTCCTTCAATGTCGCCTGCTCTGGCCCCTGGAAGACAATTGACTATGGTTGCCGGTGTCTCTAGCTTCACATGTCTGAGAACAGAATCACCAATTACCAGAGTTTGACCCCTGGCGGGTGTGTCGCCGAGTGGGGAAAAACGGTTAGACACATGAACAGGTTGGTGGTGTACCTGGGGCTTCTGTTTAAGACTATGCTTCCTCCTCACCGTCACCCAGCCGCCCTCTTTCCCCAGCTGCTTGGGGTCTGCCGGGGAACAGCTAGCGGGGCCTACGCTATCTTCGGCTGCACCAGCTACAGGGGCCTGGCTAGCTACGGGTGAATGAAGGGTGCGAAGCCGAGTCTCCAATTCAGTAATCCTGGCCTCCAGAGCTGCAAATATGCTACATTTGTTAGAATAGAATAGAATAGAATAGAATAGAATAGAATAGAATGCCTTTATTGTCACTATACAGTTGTACAATGAGATACAGAGCATCTCCTACTCAGTGTAAACATGCTGGGGGGGGGTACAGTTCTGCAGTGCTATGTACATATGGACAGTATTAACATAGGGAAAAAGATATATATTTAAAATGTACAATATACAAGCCGTATTTTTAAGAAAGGAAAAAAAAAGTAATATGTAATAAATAGTGTTATGTATATACAGTTGAGTTATTGCACATGGAATTGGTATTGCACAGTGGTGGTCCATAGAGGAAGTGGGAAGTGGGGGGCTGTGTTATCGGTGCGTGTGAGTTCAGGGTGGTTATGGCTTTGGGGAAGAAACTGTTTTTGAGTCTGTGGGTTTTTGTGCTGATCAGAGATGGGCAGTAACGCGTTACTTGTAACGCGTTACTGTAATCTGATTACTTTTTTCAAGTAACGAGTAATGTAAGGGATTACTATTGCAAAAACGGTAATTAGATTACCGTTACTTTCCCGTAGGAACGCTGCGTTACTGCGTTACTAAAACCGTGATTTTTTTGCGAGAACGTCTCATGACAGTGACGTAAGCGAGTGCGACGTTCGTGACAACAGCTGTCTGCAGATCATAATATATCGAGTGCGGGACAGAGTGTAGCATGCAGCGTTTAAAGCGTGGAAGTACTGACCTTACTTTGAGTTTGATTCCATAAAAAGTGACAAAAACATTAGTGTCCGTTGTGCGTGGGAAGAAAACTTCTTTTTACAGCGAAAAAACCCCTAAACTTCCAAGCAAGCAGCGAGTGTACCACGACGTAATGTGAAATTCACAGAGAAACTCGCAGATTCTTCCACTGACCGCTGTGGCACACCTGCACCAGGGTAAACCTCCGCCTACCCCAGTCCTGCTTTACAGGTGAAAATAGAGCAACAGGACCGCTAGTCTTTGATTTTATTTATTTTCTGCTGTGTTTTACTTTCATCTATTTGAAAGAGTGAGTGTAAACACACAAAAAATATTTTATTTTATGTGCTGGAATGTGTAGAAAATAGGTTTAAATGTTAAACAAATTTCTTCCAGTCAGAGAATGTTGCATATAATTTAATTTTTGCTTGATGCATAAAGTTAAAAGATTAAAACTAATAAAACAAGTTTTAAAAAGAGACGTTTCCATTTGATTACATTTTGTATGATGGATTATGCAGAAAAAGTAGAATTGGGCTGAAAGATCTATCGCTTTATCACCTATTCAGGTTGTAAATCGTGTTTTTAAAAAGTAACTAAGTAACTAAGTAATTAATTACTTTTGAAAATAAGTAATCAGTAAAGTAACGGGATTACTTTTTGGGGGAAGTAATCAGTAATTAGTAACTGATTACTTTTTTCAAGTAACTTGACCAACACTGGTGCTGATGCACCTGTAGCGCTTCCCTGAGGGAAGCAGGCTGAACATGTTGAAGCCAGGGTGGGAGCTGTTCTTGATAATGTTTGCTGCTCTGCTGAGGCAGCGGGAGGAATAAATGTCCATCAGGGAGGGGAGAGGGCAGCCGATGATCTTTTGTGCTGTCTTGACCACACTCTGAAGCCTCACTCTATCCGCCTTGGTGCAGCTGCCGTACCATACTGTGATGCAGTAGGTTAGCAGGCTCTCAATGGACGAGCGGTAGAAGGTCAGCAGCAGGTTGGAGTTCAGCTTGTACTTCCTGAGGACTCTCAGGAAGTGAAGCCGCTGTTGGGCCTTCTTGACGACCGCTGAGATGTTTTCTGTCCAGGAGATGTCAGCAGAGATGAGGACACCAAGGAACCGGAAGGTGTGGACCCTCTCCACACACTCCCCGTTGATGTAGAGGGGGGCTAAGTCAGTGCTGTGTCTCCTGAAGTCAACAATGAGCTCTTTGGTTTTCTTAGTGTTCAGTGCAGGTTGTTTTCTGAACACCAGGCTGCCTGCTTCAGGACTTCCTCTCTGTACTCTGCCTCGTCTCCCTTTGAGATGAGTCCGACTACCGTGGTGTCATCAGCAAACTTGATGATGAGAGTGTTGTTGTGGGTCGAACTGCAGTCGTGGGTGTAGAGAGAATACAGGAGGGGGCTCAGCACACAGCCCTGTGGGGAGCCGGTGCTCAGTGTGCGAGTGGAGGAGAGATGAGGGCGGAGTCTTACAGTCTGGGGCCAGTTTGTGAGAAAGTCCTTTATCCAGGCACATGTGAGAGGAGGGAGGCCAAGAGTGACCAGTTTGGTGATGAGGATGTCCGGGATGATTGTATTAAAGGCTGAGCTGTAGTCCACAAAGAGCATTCGGATGTAGCTCTGCTGCTGTGGCGATGGCGTCTTCTGTGGATCTGTTTGCGCGGTATGCAAACTGGTGGGGGTCGAATTCTGGGGGGAGGTAATCCTTGATGTGCTGAAGGACTAGTCTCTCAAAGCATTTCATGATTACCAGTGTGAGGGCCACAGGGCGGTAATCATTCAGGCTGGAGATGGGAGACTTCTTCGGCACTCTGATGATTGTGGCTGATTTTAGACAGGATGGGATGGCTGCCTGATCCAGTGAGAGGTTGAAGATTCTGGTGAAGATGAGGGTGAGTTGGTGGGCACACGCTCTTAGCACCTTGCCAGGTACTCCATCTGGACCGGCCGCCTTCCTGGGGTTCACTGCTAGGAGCACACGGTATCATTACTGCTAAAGGAGGCTGAGGAGTAGCTAAACATCTGACACAATGAGCAGGAAAGTGCAGGAGGGACAGGTGAAGTAGCCATGGTGCTAACGAGTCAGCTACAAGCTAAGCTAAGCTAGCAAAACAGTACAGAGACAGTGAGTGAATACTTTGGCTATATCCCTTCATTGGCTTCCTGTTAAATCCAGAATTCAAAATCCTGCTCCTCACATACAAGGTCTTAAATAATCAGGCCCCATCTTATCTTAATGACCTTGTAGTACCATATCACCCTATTAGAGCACTTCGCTCTCACACTGCAGGCCTACTTGTTGTTCCTAGAGTATTTAAAAGTAGAATGGGAGGCAGAGCCTTCAGTTTTCAGGCCCCTCTTCTGTGGAACCAGCTTCCAGTTTGGATTCAGGAGACAGACACTATCTCTACTTTCAAGATTAGGCTTCAAACTTTCCTTTTTGCTAAAGCATATAGTTAGGGCTGGACCAGGTGACCCTGAATCCTCCCTTAGTTATGCTGCAATAGACGTAGGCTGCCGGGGATTCCCATGATGCATTGAGTTTTTCCTTTCCAGTCACCTTTCTCACTCACTATGTGTTAATAGACCTCTCTGCATCGAATCATATCTGTTATTAACCTCTGTCTCTCTTCCACAGCATGTCTTTATCCTGTTTTCCTTCTCTCACCCCAACCGGTCGCAGCAGATGGCCCCGCCCCTCCCTGAGCCTGGTTCTGCCGGAGGTTTCTTCCTGTTAAAAGGGAGTTTTTCCTTCCCACTGTCGCCAAAGTGCTTGCTCATAGGGGGTCATATGATTGTTGGGTTTTTCTCTGTATGTATTATTGTGCGATCTACTGTACAATATAAAGCGCCCTGAGGCGACTGTTGTTGTGATTTGGCGCTATATAAATAAAATTGAATTGAACTGAATTGAATTGAAGTTATGATCCAACTTTCTAACCCGTTCTTCCACCTGAGCCACAGCCACCCCTACCCCAAGGACTCAGAGGCTGTTTTCACCTGAGAAGTCCAAAGCAAGGTTGATGTATCTCTAAGATTTGCTGCTGGCAGTTACCTGAGTTTTCACAGTAGAGTCCAGCGTGAATGAGGCTGGACGAGAGCAAAGGGGGAATTTTCCCTCTGAAAAAGAAGCTGTGAGCTGTGCGAGCCATCTCGTTGTTTTTTCAGACCGCTTCTCTTTTAGTATGATTAATATGAATGTGAACGTCTTCCCTGAGTACCTACTTCCTGTCATCATCTAAGTGGCATTTCCTGGACAGATGGACAGATGTGTACACGAAGCTCTCTGACTGAAGCATATTATCAGTTTGGTTAGCCTCCTGTCCTCTTTCCGATGAAGGAAGGGGCGATTTTCACTGCAGATTTATCCTTCAGCATCATTCGTTATCCTGAGACGTCCTGCAAATAAATTCTGGAGCTCTTTATGATGTTAGATGATACTTTCTTTGTCTCGTCTTGTGCTGGTGTGCTCTCACGGCTCATTTTTACTTTGAACTAAATGAAAGTTTGAACGAGTGAAAGTGAAAGAACTGCAGTGTTTGTGTTTTCTAAACTCAGGAGTCTTGGCTAAAGAAAGAGCGGCAGGGTGATTTAAAGAAATCCCCTGTCACATCCAAAACATAATTTGATGATATGATTTCAATTTGGACCGAGCTCACCTCCCACTGTGCTTCCTGTGGTGCCCAGCAGCACTAAATGTGAACTGTAGGAACAAACACTTAAATGAAGGAACCTCTGAACAAAACTGAAGGAAGACTTTGAACCACATGAGAGCTCGCCTCAGTGTTGCCCGCGTCTGAAACAACTAACAACCCCTCTCCTCCTTAACTGACCCCTCGATGCTATCCTCTTTAATTATATATGGCTATATTAACGTGCTCTGTAACAGACTTTCTGAGCTGCACATATTTATTACTGAGATGTTCCAGCTTGTGTTTGACAGTCGGTCAGGGGAAAATGTGAAGATTGTGAAGGAAACGGCTGAAATAGTTTCCTGTTCGTCCTGAAAACTCTCCGGTTGTACACGAAACCCTCCACAGGGTCAGAGTTTGTCCTTTTATCGTTTCACCATTCAGAGGTGAGTGACAGCTCCCACCCAGAGAGCTGCAGAGCTCCACGTTCGTCTCTTTGACCTCAAACTTTCCGTTGCAGCACGCCCGCAAGTCCCAAGTAAAATAAAGGTTAATGAGGTACAGAGTTGCTGTTCACTGGCCTTTAACGCGTCTCAGCTAACGCAGCTTCATTTGAATTTCTGAATTTGAATGAATTCTGTTGGCCTTTAATTGCTGGTGGTTTAAAGATGCATTCATCGCTGCTTTTCAAATATCGAGAGCTGCTTTAGCCGTCGGGTCACCCTGCATCTCTGTTACAGCTTGTTCAGAGTCATTAAACAATCCTCACTGAGGCTTTTATTCAGTCCACAAAACTGCTGCGTTACACTAATTACAGACATGAATTATCCAAAGTGGTGTCATTAAAGCCGCCATCAGTGGCTACAAATGGCTTTAATGGCATGACCAAAGAATATTCTGGCAGAGCGTGAAAGCATCGCCGCCGATTTACCGGTCAGTCCATGTTCCCTCACTTCTGATCTGAGCGGCAAAAATGAGCTCGCCACATCAGAGGCCAGGCGAGTGGGTGGGGAGTTTCAGCCAAGTCATACTGGGAGGAACCCCCGGGGGGGGGGGGGGGGGTCGGCATCCCTCAGGTGAGCTTTAGGAGGTGACCGGAGAGAAAGAGGTGCAGATACCTCAGCTTAGACTTTGCAGCCACTTCCTAGACACAGAATTTCATTCCTTCAAAAGTCTTCAGTTTTTAAAACCTTTGGCTTGTTTTCACGAATCTTCCTGTGAGTCTGCGTCCCTAAACTGAGCTGCTATTTGAAGGCTCTTCACAACATTCAGAGGGAAAAACACAGGAAGTGATTTTTTGTTCATTTTTCCTGAGTTCAAAGAGCTGCAGTTCTGCCTGTATCACCTGGAGTCATATTAAACTCCGCCCACTTTGCTTCCTCGCTTCCATCCTGGTGCGGCTTCAGAGGCTGCGCCTGCTTAATTTGGGCTGTGAGGTTTAGGTGTCTGTGCAGAGCAGGAGAGGCGTCACGTTTGTTAAATGGAAATCTGAGCTCAGACAGATTTGGAGTCCTGATTAACTAAATGAAAAAGCCTCAGTTTGCTGCTGCATGTAGATGAACGAATCTCATCTCTCGCCTCATCTGCTCGCTCATATTGCTCCGCGGTTGCGTCACCGTGGCCAAACAGTCTGACTGGAGCAATCTGTTCCAGTCAGACTGGAGAAAAAATGCTCTTCGAGGTTTTTCAAAGCTGCTCCCATCAGTGATGGAGGGCCGGTGCTCCCGGGGTGACTTCCTGTTAGACGGGACGGCGACGAGCTGCACACAAGGTGAAGGCGAAGCGTCTGCTGCCAGAAACGCTGCTGCTGTCTGCGCTGACAGGACGAAGATGAGGCAGACCGGGGCTGATCGTGCAGGTTTCATCATCGTTATTCATCCTGCAGCAACTTCCTGTCCAGCAAACTGCTGACCGCTCACGTCCTGGTGAGTTTGAACATGTCAAGAGTGTCAGTCCAAGACTTCACCGCCATCGTTTTGTTGCTCCTGAACCTGAGCTATCGCTCAGCTTTGGGAGGAAAACTCACAACTTCATGTCGTACAATAGGAAATAAATGCAAATGTCCAAAAAGTGTCCCAATAATGTCCAAAATTATGGAGAAAATTGTCAGATATTAAATCTTTTATTGTCTAAGTAGGTCCATCCTCTTCAGGGTTGCGGGGGAGGTGGAGCCTATCCCCGCTGTCTTAGGGGGAAAGGCGGGGTACGACCTGGACAGGTCGCCAGTCTGTCGCAGGTCTGACACACAGACACACACAACTATTCACACTCACATTCACACCTATGGAGTTTCCAGTTAACCTTCTATCGCTGTGCCATTGAGAGCATCCTCACTGGATGCATCACCACCTGGTATGGCAACAGCACCGCTTACAACCGCAAAGCTCTCCAGAGAGTAGTGTGGTGTGCTGAACGGATAATTGGAGGTGAGCTTCCCTCCCTCCAAGACATCTACAGGAAGCGGTGCCTGAGGAAAGCGGGGAGGATCATCAAGGACTCCAGTCACCCCAGCCATAAACTGTTCAGACTACTTCCATCAGGAAGGAGGTTCTGCAGCATCCGGTCCCGAACCAGCAGACTGAGAGACAGCTTTTTCCACCAGGCCATCAGACTGCTGAACACGTCATAGACACCTCACCTTCACTACTGGAACTTCAACATTATGCACTCCATACTGTACATTAATGCCACTGTTTTGCACATGTCCCACTACCAACCTCTGTATATTTTATATTTTATATATCTTATTTTATTGTTTACTCTATTTCATTTGTAAAACATGTATATACACACTCACACACACACACACACACACACACACACACGTAGAAAAACATATTTAGTACACACATTCAGTAATGTATATACCTTTATATATGGTACATATATTTATTACTTTTTAGATTAACCATTTTTATATTTTGCTTGTTGCACGTTATTGTATTTTGCACAACTCTGTTGCTTGTGAAGCTCGCACACAAGAATTTCACTCGCATGTACTGTACCAGTGTACCTGCACATGTGACGTGACAATAAAGGTGATTTGATTTGATTTGATTTGATTTGATTAACCCGTCCCCACTGACTGCATGTGGACTGTGGGAGGAAGCTGGAGGGACCCCACGCGATGACAGGCTGTATGTGGGGAGACATTAATGTTAGTGCTGTCTGAGTTCCGATTTTAGGTAAAGGTAAAGTTCAAATGCAGATTTTTATGTCTGAAGGACATTAAGAACGTTCAGATTAAAGTGCAAAACTCTGGAAATATGATAAAAATGTTATTTCTCATTCTCAGAGCTTTTTTCCTCCTACGTGCTTCTTAACAATCAATGGAGCAATGAGTACCCGGAAAATAAAGAATATATTTGTCTTTGTGACTAAAAACCCAACAGTTTGACTCGATGAGCGTCTTTTGTTTGGCATGAAGAGGAGTCTGAGGTGTTCTGAGGTGTCATGGCGGCTGCAGGTGGTTTGTGACGGAGCGGCTCTGCGGGCAGAACGAGTGAGTCATCGATGGCGCGTCCGTCAAAGCGGCGGGACTAAGATGATCCCTTTTTATGTCTGTGTCCACAAGTAGCTCCTGTCGGCCGAGGCGCTGAGATCAATAAGCTGAGTCTCTGATGAAAAGAGTCTTTCAGTCATGAAGACGTGCAGCAGGAGGGCTGGAAGCACTTTCAGGTTATGGCCGTACACCCGTGCTGCTGGAGGCGCGCTGAGGACGTCTGAGAGCATCGAGTTACAAAGTGCTGTTATTTAGAAAATGGGACGATGTGGCTTCGTTCACTAAAATGAGCTTTTTTACCTTTAAAACAGGAACTCTGTTGGTCACAAAGCAGGAAGTCTTTCACTTGGTTATCACTTGGTAGTTATTAAGCGAGGACACAGCACATAATTACACTCGCCCGCTAACTGAAGGACAGACGCCATGAGGGAGTTTACGTCCACGTTGCTTCAGGGCAAAGTGGACAAAAGCAAAATTAACGAGGCTGCTGATCATAAGTTTGTTGAGTTTGACCGCTGTCCTAATTAAGCCAAGCAGATGGCCCATTTAAAGATTTTTAATTTGCTCCAGCACCAAAACCTCATTTATCGATAGCTTGGAGGGATTTTTTTTTTCCAATCATTTGTTCCTGAATATTTCTGTCTTTGGCCCAAAGCTAATCTACTTTTCCAGGAGGGCGACACATTTCAGCGCCATGAGAAGACAATCAGCCCGCAGGTGACCGGCGGCGTGAAGAGCCGGTTCACGGATCATAAAGGGAGCAGAGCTGTGAAGAACACATGTGGAGGTTTGAATATGAGCTGCTCCTAAAAAGCATCCAAACAAAGGCCGACTCCCACTGAACATCTTCACGCCGGGTTTCCATCCAGAATGACGCACGCCGTCCTCTCTCGAGCTTCTGCTGCACCTTTTCTGCTTGCAGTATTTTGGAAAATGCGATTCGTGTAATCTGTTCTTGGAACAGCGTGTACATTTAGCGATGCTGTAAATCTTCACAACCGTCCGGCTGTGGAAGAGCTTTGAAACATGAAGAGGAGGGATTAGAGAGAAGGATGCTGAATGACACAAACTGCAGGACAAATGGTGCGCTAACATTACCGGATTCAAATTTTAGATTCTGGAACTTATTTGTTCATAAACAGCTTTTTGTTATGAATCTGAAATCACGTTTCTGAGGCTTTGGCAGTTTTTCTCCTCTCTGTACCTCCTCTCATTCACCACAGAAGCTTTCTGACAGTCATTCAGAGTCAACCTGTTTCTAAGCGAATCACTAACTGTGCTGGGATTTTAAATGTGATATTCCAGATAAGGAAGGCATGGAAGACCTGACAGGTCACGACCCCTGTGTGAACTTTTAATTGACCTTAACTGCACGCAGAGCAGTCACTTTGTGGCAAACATGCACATTAATGATCGTTCAGTCTACCTGACCTCAGACGTCACATAGGTGGGCGGTGTTGGGCTCTTACCTCTTAAAAGCTTAAAGATGAGTGCGTGCCAGGTTGGAAGTGTAACAAACCCTGTAATGATGACATTTAATGATCGTTGGGTTTGTTTTCAAGCAAAGGCTTCGATCTGAGTGAGATAACAGGACACGTCACGCTGGAGCCATTTCCTCATTTCATTGTTTCATTTCCTGAACTCAAACACAAGCAACCATGGCTCGCGTGAATTTCTGTCCCACCAAATGACCGCTGCTTCTAATCCATCCAACCAGAGCAGACGACAGGAGGGTGGAGGAGGAGAAGGAGCCCTGCATCCCCATCATGCACACTCTTGCTGTTTCACAGGAGCAGAAAGTAACGCTGCAGGAGCTCGACGTGCTGATGTAGCCATGCAGCGCTAACATGCACTAGCATTGTCTCACATCTTATTTACTCTCAAGAACTTAAACAGTTATTACATTAAAAACATTTCTGAGCTTTACGTGAGTTTTTCTTACTCATGTAGTTACATTCTATATGACAGAGCTGAACTGCAGCCTCATGTCCTATAGTCTTCATACTGAAGGTGTAGATGTGTTCAGATGTAACTCTGTTCATGACGTGAGCTTAAGCAGCAGGTTTGTGTGCAGCGCTGCTTTTGCTGAAATGCTTCAGTTTTCTTGGTGTGTTGAGTTCATGGAGGAGTGGGTTCTCTCATTTCTTGTTTCCAAATGTTCGTCTTTACTAGTTTCAGGGTTTTAACCCGGAGGTGATTTAAGGAGGACTCGACTAACAGCCTGGTGGACATCCAGGTCTCACTAATTATGTCCACTAAAGCCAGCGCCGCATTATTTATTGTCCGATTCTTCTATAAAAACTGAATGCGAGTTCTGTAAAATGATGTTGGTAACAAGCACAGCAGGTGGAGCAGGAAACAGCACCACAGAGCAGCATGTCAGAGGCTCTGATTTAGAAAATAAGGACCTGTTTTTCTCACATGCTGAACATTTTTCATGATGCAGGAACATTTCTGGAGGGCGGACTTGGAGGAAAAATGCTGTTGGTGAAGTTAATTGACGGCTGGAATGTGAGGGGGCTTTTTAAAGGTACTGTGTATTGATTACATGTGTAATAAGAGCTCCTGTGTGTTGTGGTCAATTTTCCCCGCAGTGTTGCGGAGCGCCAAAGGTCAGCGGAGTTTATTTGAGAGTGAAATGTCTCTGAAAGGTCAAACAGTAGCGACACAAACACAGCCTGACTGCAAACAGCTGATGCCTCGTCACTCATTGTCTTCAATTAGCGAAGAATTTAAAAAACTGTTTTAAACACAGCCGATGAAAACGTTCACACCGAGTGTTTCAAAGGCACAAACAAAAGTCGCTGATCTGTCACCGAGGGATGGAAACAGGAGTTTCACTGCGCAGTGACGACTTCAGCCACACTCGCTGACTCATATTCATTCTCGCCTTTTCTGTCCGTTTACCAAACCATGAACGTCTCTGAGGGACACTTTCTGGTTACATGTGGCGTTTTGATTTTTGGTTTTACTTCACGTCGACATTTTTATCTTTTCATTTCTGTGTCTAATCATCAGAATACTTTTATCACGAACCAGTGCTTCATACAAGGAGCAGACCCAAACATGCAGGAGACGGTTTACAAGGATCTGTATTTGACAGCAACGAAAACTAGAAATGTGGTTTTGACTCCTGTATGGCAACGGAGCATGGAGACCTGAACGGGGAGAGGTTGCCTTGGATACTGGGTCACAGAGGAAGTCGCAGCGAGGAACGAAGGATTGAGAGGAATTCTGCAACAGATGGAGAAGAAGTTGTTGGTCGGATAAGGAGCAGGTAGGTGAGAAGAGTCCGTTGGGGAGTTCTCTTTCCTTACTTGCAGGACGGGGCTTAGAAGGCTCTGAGGAGGCAGGCGGTAAGAGCTACAGCCAGAGCGTCCGGGGTGTAGTGGCAGCCAGAGGGCAGGCAAGGAGACGAGGCAAGAGTTCCAGTGCAGAGGGATGAGAACAGGGTCGTGGGTGAGTCCAAGCAACAACCTCTACATACAGGAAATACCTCTAATATATACAAGTAGCTCAACTATAAATCTCCAGGATTACAGTATGCAGAGGGCGTCCTACAGGCTGTAACTACTGCAGCGTGTGCTGTGCTTTAGATGGAGGAGTTGTACAGAGATATCCACAGTCAGGACTGACTTCCTGTGTCCTTCAGCGGTGCATTATGGGAAACCTGAGTCCCTCACTGAGCGTGCTCCTGTGAGCAGCTTTAATCACCCACAGCTCTCCTCTTCTCTGGGCTGCAGACTTTTAGTTTCGCAGCTTTTTATTTTCAGCACTTTTATCTCTTTTCTCACGTTTATTTTTAATAAACTGAAGTGTTTCATTAGTCGTTGCCATCAGTCACAGCTCAGTGTTCAGACCTCACTGCGTCTTATTTTCTGCCCCTCGTCCGGGTCCCAGGGGCAGATGTTGGACCACATCAGCTGGCAGAGGGTCTACACTGAGCCCCATCACTGACCCATCCTGTCATCATGTGACTGATTTATTAAAAACTGCTTATTTTCATCCATCTGCTTTATTTTTATAACACTTTATCCAGTTTGGGTGGCAGGGAGCTCTCCCAGCGGTCGCAGGGTGAGACGAGTGCAGACTGACTGTGGATCAGCCTCTGGGCTACACGACTGTTTAAGATGTTTCACTCATTAACAGCACAGCTGATTTCAGCCTGCAGCTGCTACGAATGGAAAGTAAAAGAATAAAAGAACAAACAGCGGTCGCTGAAGGAGTCTGTGGAGGCCGTGTGCAGGATTGTCTTTGCAGACATAAATGTTAATATGGAAATGTTGTGCAGCTGCAGGCGCTGAGAGCACACAGCCTCGCCGTCCTAATTGTCCTCCTGTGAATTTAAACCTATCTTTGCGTTAGAAAGAGGCGATCGCTGTTTGTTTTGAAGTTTTCTCTCCTGTCTGCTAAATTACCAAAGCGCGTGAATATGAAAAGAGAGCTGACGCAGAGACTGATTGTGTATTCATGAATGTGTCGAGTATCATCAGACAGAAGCTGCAGGCTCCACGCTCCTTGCTTCTTCCTCACACTGATGGAAACTGTTTGAAAGATCCAATTAGAGCCCGTGTTAATGATGGTGAGAACTCGCTGCTTACTGGTTGCAGATGTTGAAGAGGAGCCGTGTCTGCAAGCCTGTCATGGCGGTGCATCTCCCCATGCTGCTGTTGGTCCTGCATCATCATCAGTGCCTTTTCAGTGGATGAGTCTCATCCAGTCTCAGCGACTGCCGGCTTCCCCATCCTTAGTCCAGGATCAACACGGCAACTGACCAATCACGTTGTTCGGATGTTATAGCACTGCAATGTGGGGAAAAAGGAAAAACAAACGTATCCATGTTTCTATAAAACCCTCCTCTGGATCAAATGCAGCACGTCCAGCACAGAGTTAGGTTTGCTAGTGACAGTTTGTAATAGCATTAGCTAACTGCGCTGCTCATCCTGCACCAACATTATTATGATGTAGCAACACCACCAACATGGAGATCTCAGGTTTTGCACGTCGTGGGAATCATAACAGGTGGAAAGAAGGCGACTGGACGCCATCGAGTCCTTCCTCCTGCACTGTGAACCACCATCACTGAACAGAGGTGGTGTCCAATGACTCAGGCTATCAGCCACCTATATACAGTCTTCAGAACCCTTTCAGGTGCTTCAGTCGCCATTCACACCTGGCTCAGGTGACTGGAGTGAGTCACATCACAGGCTGGGGCAAAGTCCCCGTTCACCCTCTATCAGCTGGTACTGTGAGAAGAAATTGTTGTCACAGCCGCTGGTGTGAGGCACTTTTTTGGTGTCTTTTCTGCCGGTTGAACATACGATCACAGGACCGCTCAGAGATTCACAGATCACACAGAAGAAAGGAAGAGACTTCCTCAGCAAAGTCTTCGCTTCCAGTTTTGACTTCATCTCTTCCTGCATCAGCGCTGATGTGACAGGACGACAGCTATCGTTTAGGAGAATCCAGCAGCGGGGACCTGCAGGATGACAAGAAAGGTGCGTGACACCGTCATCACATGACGTGACCAACATGGCAGCTATACCAACCCCCACCCCCCCACCAGGGTTTAAATACCTGGGACTCTCCAACTTTTGTTTTTAGCTTCTTGGATGAGAGATGAAACTTCAAACCTAAAGACGTCCAGCTGCAGTTTTTCAGCCTCTAAAGTTGGAGGATCAGTGTTATTAGTTTCAGCCTGTTGGGCCGCTTTAACTAAAACTGAACTGATAATTAATTTTTGGCAGAATGTGAATTGAAATTTAAAATATTGAATCGTTGGCACTCCGGCTCATCAGGCAGCATCAGCTGATTTAACTGTGACACAAGCTGTGCGGTTCATGTGTGATTGTACCGATGAACGCTGCCACCCGTGCAGAGCTTATTCTTCCTCACGACTCTGAAGCAGCAGCAGGACCCACAGACTGTATTTAAAGGATGGAGCTTTGAGCGCAGATGAGCCTCATGTGTGTCTTTGAAAAATTCGTGTTTCTCCTCCTCTTGATTGGTAACTAGGGATGGGTATCGAAACCGGTTCTTGTTGAGAACCGGTTCCCACTGTTTCAATTCCTTGGAATCGTTTGCCACTTTTACAAACGATTTCCTTATCGATTCCAGTCGCCCCGAATGACGTCACCACGTTGCGGAGCGTCATTTACCTGGCAGGGCGCCTAAGCGGCTCAAACGCTCAAAAGTTTGGTTGTACTTTACGAGAACGGATGACAACAGGGCAACTTGCAATACTTGCAAAGTAGATATTTCATTTAAAGGAGGAAACACTACAAATATGCAAAAGCATTTGCTCACAAACACGCGATGAACTTAAATGAATGTCTTTAATTCCGCTCCGGACTCGTGAATCTCAACCCAGCAGCAGCGGTAACGTTTGCACGTCGTCTCCCGTTAATGCGGCAGGTAAATAATCAGCTAACAGTGCATATTATGTTAGCGCGATCTGCCTTATTACAAAACCTGCCATTACTGTGCATTTAGGCGACCATGATGAGAGAGACAGAGTCTGGCTGTCAGTTCTCGCTGCAGTCTACCGTTAGCGTCTCCTTTCAGGCCAGGATAGACGAATGTCACCGAGCAGTGACTAAGTTTGTGGTCAAAGGCTTGCACCCACCCAAGTGAATGTGTTTAATTGTAGGCAGGGACATTACTGGATATTCTTGTGTTATTGCTACAGAAGAATATTTATTTTACATTTACAATTTTCCCCGGGGACCCTGTGACACCCCATTGCAGAGCCGTAGGCTGTGGATCTCTTAAGATCTCACTGTTGGGTTTGTAAGGCCATGTTACTCCTAAATTTCTATCTTGTTCAAAGAGAAGATATAAAACAGTTCTAAGCTAATCGACCTTAGTGTTCTCCTTTTTAAAAAGAATCGATAAAGAATCGAATCGTTAAACAGAATCGAAAATGGAATCGGAATGGTGAGAATCTTATCAATACCCATCCCTATTGGTGACGTAAGTAAACATTTCCGATGAGTTTGCAGTTTTATTTGCTGCTTTCTGATTGGATGAAAAAGTTCATTTTGTAAGATTTGGTTCAGGAAAGAGAACAGCTGACATTTCCTCTGCTTTCTTGCTTAATGTGTGTCCGACTGGTAACCAGCTGTTAGTCTCCACAGTTACTGGTGTTGGCGTCAGAGAGGACGCCTCTGAACATCAATCTCAGTCTTCTGATCTTGTTAGTGGAGCTTCAGTCTTTCAGCTGGTAAACTGTGTGCAGCTTTAATGCGACCCGCCGCCGTGCAGGCAGGCCTGTGTGTGCAGTCTGATCCCTGCTAACCGCACACAGGCCTCTGTGTTTCTGGGTCACGTCTGTAACTCCTAGGAAATCATATGAGCCCACATCAGCCGAGCCCACCTGTCCACCTCCTGCACCAGTCTGGACTTTGGTTCAGCTCCTCAGAGACGGGCTGTGCGGTGCTGTCCTTTAACTCGAGAAGCAGATTGTTCACGACTGCTTCAGCTAAATTCACACAGGTTTCGTTCCATATGCTGCTACACCCGCCTGTAGGCTGACATGATTACACACCTGCAGCTTTCCGAGCCTGTTGGGTTTCAGCAGGAAACATAATGGAGGAAAAGAGGTGGAGTTGGCGGTTTGTGCATCTGGCAGCCTGTGCTGCTGCAGAAACTGTGGGGTGGATGGAAATGCAGGAAAAAGGCAGGCTGTGAAATTACTGACAAGGCTGGAGAGAGGACACAGAGAATGAGCCATAAACGTTAGAAGAATGCTGAAAGTGAAAATGGAGGGGAGGAAATTGGGAACCCAGTGCCAGAAAATGGCGTGGAAGAACGCCAAAATGATGGTTAACATGGAAACTGAAGGAAACGCGATGAAATACGGAGGCAAAGGTGATGCACACTGGTCTGCTGGTGCTGCATGTAGGAGCAGAGGGACGCTCCTGACATAAATATGAACAAACAGCAGAATCCCAGAGCACAGACTTCTGGGTCTGAACCTCAGCTGCAACTGAAAACCCTCCAAAAGCCTTCGACACACAGACGTGATGACAGGTCCACTCCTGTGGTCAGGGCTACCACCAAAGTCTGTTTCAGCTTCATCGCTTCCTTTATTACCACCTCAAGAAGGGAGCATCCTTTGTGAAGGAGAGGAGACGACATGTTCACTAAAACCAGTCGCTAGCAGTGTGCTTTCCATTTAAAGCCGTAACCTGCTGATATGATCTGAATGTTTAATACGAGTCTGTTAAAGTCACAGCTGTGACCGATGGGATTCATCAGTCTATGAATAAACATCATGAACTGTAGTATAACGATTAGAGTTTCCAGCCTTTAGTATTGCCTGAATTATTCGACTTCACAGGAAGCCTGAAACACATTAGTCTCAGCAGAGAGCAACAAATTTCCTCCCTGCGTTCAGCAACGATGACAACATCACGTGAAATGTCCAAGATCTGCTTTTCAGGAGGTCCATCTACTGGACGAGAGCCACTCACTGCACATTTTAACGACACCTTTCTGGGTTTGACCCGTCTTACCTTCAGATCTGTTTTAACTCTTCACGGCTCAGATTCAACAAAGTGCTGGAAACGTTTCTCAGAGACTTCGGTTCCTGTTGCTGCTGCAGGTTTATGTGCATCCATGATGAGAGTCTCTCGTTCCAGCACATCTCAAAGGTGCTCTGCTGGACTGAGATCTGTGACATACAGCATCATCCTTTTGGAAGGAGCCAATCAGAACACATCCCACCTGATACCTGGCAGGATGGATATGTGGTTGCATGCTGTTCACTCAAACTGAACGTTGCAGCAGAAACTGCGACTCCTCTGACCAGGCAGCGTTTTTCTGACCTCCTGGTGTGCTCTTCTGCTGCTCAAAGTTCGACATGTTTGTTCAGAGATGCTCTTCTGACGTCGGTCGTGACGAGTTTTCTTAGGTCCATCTGGAATGACGCTGAGGAGCGCCAGCTAACACTGTGCTACACTTTGGCGTTAGTGCAGCTGGTATTAAGGGGAAACATCCCACTGAGGCCGAAACAGTTTTCTGTATCTGGCTGTAAACTTGGATATTTAACACGAGAGTTTGTTGTCTGGACTTTTCTTTATAGTCAGGCTGTAAAAATAGATACGCTGCTGCTTGAATTAGCAATAAAACGACTTTGGCCACTAATTGTTGTCTCTGCATGGACAGATAACAGAAAGTGGGGAAATGTGTTGTCTGTCTGAGTGAATGAGCCTTTAAAATGAGCCCAGGTTATTATAAAAACCATCATGTAAACAGTATTATCTGAAAAATGTCCGTCTGCTGATGGTTTGCATGTAAGCATCACCGAGGACGACTCCTCAAACCTCAGCGGTGAAACAATGAAAACCCTCCATCTGTTCCATTGTTCTTCGTGGCGCTGCTCATTACCCGGCCCATTATGCGCCTCCGCCGGACGACTTCTAAACGACCAGTTTGGGAGTGAATAAATGCTCGAGTCAGCCTGCCGTTTATCTGCAGGCGGCAGCGGCGAGGACGGGCGCCTCGGCGCTCTGAGCTGAACAGAAAACAGTACGTGCAAAGTGAGATGAATGATCCACATGCGTGGGTTAATAGTTCACAGAGAGCGATGGGGAATTGTCCTCTCGTTCGATACGCATCAACAACAAACTCCACCTCTCATCAGGTTCATCAGAGCTGCTTCAGCCCCGTGAGGCGCAGTTATTTATCACCTCTCTCTGAAGAGGATGAAGATGAATGAAGGGCTGCAGGACACTGGATGCACCTTCACTGTCTGCAGGTCCTCTCGTCCCAGGCTGGAACTGACCGCTGGATTTCTGCCTGTTTTTCTTTGTCTAAGGATGTTTACAGGAGAGGAAGCTGCGTTTTCCTCGAGCAGACAGAAATCATCGAACCTGCAGCGAAACACAAACCAGAGGCCGAACACTGTTCATTATGAGAGCAACTGTGTCGTAACAGCAGGATGTAATGCACGCCTGAAAGCACTCCCTCCTCTCTGAACAACACCAACAACCAAAGTTTTCATTTCCAGGTCACAAGTTACATGTTTAGATTCATACTGAAGTCATATTTTCTCCTTATTTAGAAGAAGAGAGATGTTAGACCCCAACAAGTGTTGGAAAAAGGAGCATTTTGCCCTCCATGTGAACCCAGCTGTGAGTGCGTGAGGCTAATGCTAAACTAAGCAGCTATTCCAGGCATCCTCTTCATGATCTTCCTCGAAGTCTGAGGTCATAGGGGTCAAACATCTCTTATTCGCAAGTGGAAAATGATGATGGAGGGTGAGTGGATCCACATCCACAGAGATACAGGTACTGTACCTGACCGCCGTGGTTAACTGGGAGGAGTTCCCAGCGTGGACACAGAGCTCATTGGAGATGATTTGTCCTGGAAACACTTTGGGACCCTGAGGACAGACTGCTGCCTCCACGACCCGACTCTGCTTCTCCTCCAACTTGAAGCATAAAATCTGCCAACTGAAAACAGCGAACATCTGTGAACATCTGCTCCAGCTCTAACAGCTGTTTCCAGCAGCTGTACAGTAACAAGTTAACCGCCTGTAGACGGTGTTGTTATGAACCCATTAAGACTGAAGACACTGAACACAGTTATCCATCGATCACCTTTAAATGATGGCAGCTCCATCAGTGTGCTGAAAAACTCAAACCAAAGCTACGCTCGGTAAAAACGCTGAGTCAGCGTCAGTCACACCGATACAGCCAACACGTCGCTCGCATGTTTGCTGGTACAGGGGTCCACGCTCATATTAAACAAGGCTCAATTTTCACATAATGAGGCGACTGCATGTAAAATAAGTACTGAGTCAAAGGAGTCTGCCAACATGTTTTTATCCCAAACTCAGCCTAACAGGAAGTAAAGCTCACCAAAGCTAAGTGACCAAACAGGATAAAAGGAAGTCGGCCTCGCTGGCGGCCGTGTGAAGGAGCTTTATTAGCTGGATTAATCCAGTCGATCTGGATCCAGGAAGTTCTGCAAGGATAAAGGGAGCCCTCGGACATCAGAGCTGCACAAATACAAATCAAATAAATACCTGATATCGGTCTGGATGGACGACCTCAGGTCACGCCCGGTGTGGAGGGATCTTTCTTGATGAAGGTGAGCAGCGCTCTTATTAAATCTTGGTCTCTTTCAAACAGCAGTTTGCTCTCAGCTGTGGTCTGTGGGTCACGGCACCTCGGCTAAAGGAAGCCTCGTGCTGATCTCAGGCACCGGCGGCTCTGACAGAACGAGCTATTCGATGACCTGGGAGCGAGGACGAGCGCTGATGTTTCTGCAGTAATGAGAGCTACTGGGCTTTCATTTGTCCGTGCGTCGTGGGAGGGGAGCCCGAGCGATGGCAGGTGGTGCAGGGACTTCAAACCCTGATGGAGCAGCTCCGGGCGCCGAGGCCTCGTCCTAAATCCAAAGCATCATCATCATCATCATCATCATCATTTATTTATATAGCACTTTAAAAACACACCTGGTAGACCAAAGTGCTGTACAATACTAATATAAATATAGTAATAAAATAGCAGAAACCAGACATAGCAATAAAATTAATAAAAATGTCAGTTACCCACAGAGTTAAAAGCCAGGGAATAAAAATAGGTTTTTAATAAGGACTTAAAAACTGGCACTGATGTAGCCTGTCTATTATGGAGAGGAAGGCTATTCCAAAGCATCGGCGCTGCAACAGAGAACGCTCGGTCTCCTCTAAGTTTCAGCCGTGACTTTGGGACCGAAAGCAGCAACTGCTCAGCTGACCGAAGGGAACGAGTGGGGACGTGGGGCTTCAACAAGTCAGACAAATAAACAGGTGTCAGACCATTTAGAGATTTAAAAACCAATAAAAGGACTTTAAAAGGATCCTAAATTCAATTTCAAACAGGAAACATTCAGTTTTACCTGTGGTGCGCAGGTTTGTTTGAATCACCTCAGTCACATTTCCAAGTAGTTCCTGCCCCGAGGGAAAATACGCAGGAGGAAGGAAGGAAGGAAGGATCCTAACTACAGTTGAACCTTTTTATGTGTCTGTGAGGAGGTTAAAGGCACAATCAATAAAACCAGTGTTTCTGATTTATCCCTGTGACATGCTGATACAGACCCACTGCACCAGGTGGTCCAGGTAGATGCTGTAGGCAACAAAGACGTGTGATATTATTAAAATTTGTTTTGGTGCCAAAGAGCAATGAAACTGAAGATATGAGTGATCCAAAGAATTTAAGGCTGGACTCTGTAGACGTGTTTCTGAAGCAATATTAACATCAAATGTCAAACCTGACACAAAAATACAAACAGATTTATTTTACATCTCAGTTTTAGTACATATGGGAATAAATACGAAATATATTTCAATGTTAATATTTATATATAATATAATTCAAATGGATAAACGAGAGAACTTTTTATATTGATTGATTTCATGTTACTCGACATTATGATGTAACAACATGTGGGACAGATGGGATATGACCAGTGGTCGTCAAGGTACTTGAAAAAAGTAATTAGTAACTAATTACTGATTACTTCTCAGTTACTTTACTGATTACTTATTTTCAAAAGTAATTAGTTACTTAGTTACTTTTTAAAAACATGATATACAACCTGAATGTGTAATAAACCAATAGATCTTTCAGCCTGATTCTTTTTCTGCTTCACCATCATTTAAAACTGGAAATCCCTGCTGCTCCTCTGCCTCGCTCTCTCTGTGGCTTTACTCATTATCAGGATGAAGCACCTGCTGCCTCTCACCACCTGAACAAAGCCGGGCAGAGAGCAGGGCCTCGGTGCATCTGCCCCCAGAGACGCCGGTGTTCTGGGAATCCACCGGGTCAATAAGAAAATGGAGCTTACTCTCCACTGCAGCACATCCGGGAAATCACACAGAGTCAGATGTTAATGCCTCCCAGCGGCGACGAGACCCCCGCAGCAGAGGAGGAAGAGGAAGACTTTCCTAAAGTCGAGCCGTCTTCCACCCACGTCTCCGTCCGAGATTCAGAGGTAGGTTGGGCAGCCGAAGGCTTACGAAAGTAAAAGCAACTGTACTTGAAGCATCGAGGGGCTTCCTCGGGTCCACGATAGTTAACACAAAAATCCCCAAACCTGCAGTTCCTGTAATGTCCTCTAGAGGCTCCAGCAGTGAGTCAGACACAACACGTTTACAGCCTGATGGACAAACTGCTTTTTTCCTTAGTTTATCGTGATGTCTATGCTGACAGCAGCAGTTCCAGAGGACAGGACCGCTGCTTTGGAGCCTTTTCAATGAAATGATCTGACCAATGACATGGCTCCTGTGCAGTTAATTGGACTAACAGGCTCCAGCTTTGCTCCAGCTCCAGTTTTTGTGAGTGAAATTCTCAGATTTTATTTTATTTAAGCCCAAATGTCCCAGAAGTCCTAGTTCCATGATCATGATGAGACATGAAAATAACAACGTGGCCAAAATAACTTCATTGAAACATGAGGTGGTGTGCTCTCTCTCATTCTCTTTAATGGGGCTCATGTTGTTTATTAGTGTTCTTCATTCCTAAACTTTTACGTTCTGGCATAGACATCACATAAACCCCCGATTGGACGCTGAGTGTGAACACTGAGCTCGGTCAGCAGGAGGATGTGTAATCACTGCTGTCGGGAACGATCGATCGGAGCTGGAGATGGAGGCTGAGATCTGTGTGTGAGCTAATCTGGCAGAGTGTGTGCAGCTAAATGGATTAGTGGACAAGCGGAGGACTCAGAGTGGTGTTATCGGTTTGACTCTGAGTGCAGCGATGTATAAATGTGTGTCTAATCCAACAGAAACCAGCAGCTCTGCTCGTATTTTGTGGAGAAAGTTGGAGAGATAAGAGTCAGAAGAACTTCAAGTCCTGTGTCAAGATGGTAGAAAGATGATGAGTCTCGGTCTTGAAGCATAAATCTGGGTGCTGTTTATCTGCAACTTCTCACTCTCCATCTCCAGAGTCTGAGAAATCATGAAGAACACAGCGTGTCAGGGCGAAATCGCCAGCTCCCAACGACTCTCAAGAAAGCACATCGTTACAAATCGTTTTGAATCTTTTGAAAAGTTGGACCGTCTGAAGGTAACAGACTGGGAAATCCTCAGGTTTGTGGTTTCTGCCTGTTTATGTGTTGAAGGGAAACCATTCCTCTTATTTCCAGCTTCATAGTTTTATTGTTGATCTCTACCAGAGTGGCTTTGCATGATTCAGATTTCAAAATAATCCTGCACTCTAACACTGCGTTGTTTGTCCTACGACGGCCACCGTAGCTACGATTTTGAACTTGAATTGGGAGGAGTAAGAAAACACGCCTCAGCGGGCAGAGGTGGGGTTTTACTGACCGCACCTTAAAGGTCCCAGTAAAGATCGTGTCACGTGACACGTGATGTGATGTCAAAGTCAGTGCACGACACCCACGACAGAAGTGACGCAGCGAGCATAACGGCGCCTTTAAGCTGAAGCTCCTCCTCCTTCTCTGTGTGTTGGGTGGACTTCATCGCTGACCATACAGTATGACCACGTCAAGTATGTCTGAAAGTAGACCTGACTGTGAAACAAAGCCTTTCATGCAGTCGGTCATATTTAATATGACCAGCATTACATATGTGTCATAAAATTTGTATAAATTCTCATCTTCACGCTCTCATCGCCTATTTTTACTGTTCACAGCTGCTACTGTACTAGTATTACACCTAATTTAATTATTCAAATGCTTGCATGAATTAATGACGACATTGGCGCATCTGGAAGGAAAAATCCATCAGTGAGGAATCCCGCAGCCAGTTTCCCGCCTCTGCGTGTCAGCGGCGGCGGCGTTTAGCTGAGTATGATAATGAGTTTCCTATGAGGAACACTGAGCTGTCACTCAGCCCGGCTCTCATCCTGTTCCAGCATCGGCAGCTGCCGGCTGACGCCGCACTGTTCACCTGACAGCTGAAAGCCTCCATCTCCTCTTCAGAGGCAGAGGCTGGGATCCCCAAATTTCCACAGTTTTCTGTGATTTCAGAATATTTTCCAACTCTGATCTTCTCCTTCAAACATGATCATCAATCCTGTAGTTCAGCTGGGACAGAAACTATAAATGGCTTCACATAACACCATCAGCAGCATTAAACTCCAGTGTGTAGGAAGAGCTACAAACATGCAGTGAGCTTCATGAATTTACCACATAATTAGTTTTAAAATAGAAACAGACATTAAATTAGTTAAAAGGATGATTTTACTCTTTGAACTTTGAACTTTGATGTTCTCTGACATTTTCAACAGATGAAAACTATCAGCTGATAAATATCTGCCCTCGCCTTCTCTTACCGCATTCGTTAACTCGAGTACGTGAACATGAAAATGACCTGAAAGTCACTCAGAGGGAAATACTCAGACCTGGCCACCATCAAGAGTCAGGTGACTTCCTGTGTATGGATCGGACTCAGAGACCACCTGAACTCCTGCTGATGGTCAACAACTAGTCAGACAATCACATCTGAGCTTTAACCAACCAAATAACCTGATAACAGCTCGTTCAGAGTCAGATAAGGCTGAGTGTGAGGAGGAGCAACACTAATGGCTTTCCTCGGCCCAGGTGACTCAGGAGATGATTTTTCCCATCATAGTAAATGGCCTGTATTTGTGTAGCGCTTTACTTAGTCCCGAAGGACCCCAAAGGGCTTTACACATTCACTCATTCACACACACATTCACACACTGGTGATGGCAGCTACATTGTAGCCACAGCCACCCTGGGGCGCACTGACAGAGGCGAGACTGCCGGACCCTGGCGCCACCGGGCCCTCTGACCACCACCAGTAGGCAACGGGTGAAGTGTGTCGCCCAAGGACACAACGACCGAGACTGTCGGAGCCGGGGCTCGAACCGGCAACCTTCTGATTACAAGGCGAACTCCCAACTCTTGAGCCGCGATCGCCACATTATTAGTGACATTATGTCTTTGAATTATGACGTTTTGTATTTTTCAGCTGAAGTGCAGATAATTCAGACTGACAGTAACATGGCGGCTGCAGCTGTTCACGCCCAACAGGTACATTTGACTTCTTCCAGTATTAAAGACGCCCCTGTGTGCCACGAGGTGACATTTTTATAAAGTGTGCACAAGGCACAGACACGATCTTCTTCTCACACTAAAAGACTGCTAGTGCTGTCACATGACAACAGACGATATAAAGATTGGACCTGAAGTCAGTTATTGATTAATGAAGTTCTGTGATGAAGCCTGATGCCGAGCGTTTTCAGCATGTGTCATGTCTCCACAGTGTGTTTGTGTCTTTGTGGATGTTCTTTGGTGTTTCCTGTTTTATTTTGGTAGTCCCTGTCCTGTGTGCAGTGTGTCTGGTTTCTATCATTCCTTGTTCTGGGATCCTTGTGTTTCCAGTTTCATGTTCAGGGTTTTGGTTTGTTTTTTTGTGAGTTTACTTCATGGAGGATTTTCCCAGCAGTGAAGCTGCTGCTTTAACTTCACAGTCTGAGTACGAGTCCTGCATCCTGCCACACAGCCACACATGACACCATCACTCTCTTGGTGCATTCAAACTGGAGGGGGGCATCTGACCATGAGGTCCCAGTGCTCGTCATGGTAAAATAACCATCACTGGAAAATGACTCCTTTTACTCCAGAAACACCGATCCTTTGTGACCCTGAGGCGAGGTGTTACGGTGCAGCAGATGTGAGTGTGTGAGCAGGTCCGTCTTTATCATCGTTTCAGTGCTCAGAGATGTGGATGAGGAGAGATGTGAGAGTGTGCATGAACGTTAGATAAGGTGCTTAAGGACAGAATACAGTGTGAGTGTGACTGGCTGAATGAGGCTTGTTGTAAAAAGTGCCTCGAGTGCTCGTTTAGAGTAAAATCCATTTACTCCTTCCAAAAATACTCTGCTCCCTGTTTTTCTGATCTCACACCGGTGCTGATGCTGAGGTTTGATGTGAGTGGTGACGCCGATCTTACACCAGAAGACTGAGAGTCAGTATCAGGGACGTGGTGACATCACAGCTGCTTTGTGCCTTCTGCATCTCCCCGTCACACTGGTGCTCTGACACATACTGGCTGCTGAGAGTTGGAAAATATTTCTATGGTGCTTTTTTGCTTGCTGGTCTCCTCGTACATGTATAAGTATACGACCGTGTCAGGTTTTTACAGCTCAGAGATTCACAGATTACACAGACAGGGACGATCTAACAGTTTGAAAAGACGAGACTTTCTGGAAAAAACACTCGGCAATGTCCTCGCTTATGCTTCTGCCTTCAGCTCTTCTTATCAGAGCACAGCTAGGAGTGGCTGTGTGACGACGCTACTGACAGCAGGCAAAGTGACTGATGCAGTGGCTATACTGGACCCTCATACACTGAAGAAAGGATATGAAAAATTCTGACATGAAACTAAAAGCTGATTCTCTTCATTATATGGTGGAAGATAAATAACTGCTCTTATCATCTGGAGTCAGTCAGCTGCTTCATGGACTTCACATATCATATTTGTCAGATTAAATGAAACATGTTTGTAACAGTAAAACTGAAATGTTAAATTATCACAATGTCGTGTAAACATGCTCACAAATGAAACAGAACTTATAACGACTCATTTTCAGCGGAGATTAGAATCCGAGACGAATCTGTTGGTCTGTGGAGAAATATAAGGCTAGCCTAGCTTAGCGTAGCTTAGCTTAGCGTAGCTTAGCTTAGCTGGTTGTTTATGTGATTGTTGGTTTATTGAGTGACGCTGCTTCTGAAAATATGTTGCCATTTAAATCCAAAGTCCAAAAAACTTTCCTCACCAAGTTTTCACTATTTTAAACTTTTTAAATGAACAAAGAATTTAGTTTTTATCAATTAATGTTTAATAGAATGTTCGAATAAATACACAAATGTCTGAGTCATTACCTCCAAAAGCTCACTCACATCTGTAACTCGCTCTAAATGAATGTTGATGTGTTTGTGTGGTATTAATGGCAGAGTCCTTGTTACTTCAGTTTCCCAAGAGTTTCCATAAACGATCACTTCCTTAATACCAGTGTCCCTACAGTAAACAATAGCACGTTGGACCAAAGTGATGGACAGACAGACTGATTCACCGTAGGACTGGAAAAACACCCACTTGTAAAGTAGTGGTGGGCAGATCGATCCAAATATCGATACCAACGCTGGTTTCAGATCAACACCAGTGTTTGCAGCCCACTGAACTGTGTGAAATTCACTCTTTTCTGGAGTTAAACGGACAGCACGTTGCTGCAGTGGTCAGCACGGTGCTGCAGTGGTCAGCACGTCGCTGCAGTGGTCAGCACGTCGCTGCAGTGGTCAGCACGGTGCTGCAGTGGTCAGCACGTCGCTGCAGTGGTCAGCACGTCGCTGCAGTGGTCAGCACGTCGCTGCAGTGGTCAGCACGGTGCTGCAGTGGTCAGCACTATTGCCTCACAGCAGGCCATAAATGTGTCCTCTGTAAATAAAAATGAACAACAGGAAAATTTAGAGAGCAGGACAAAAGTTATACTGAAGTTATTTTAGAATAAATACAAAGCAACAGAAAAACTTTAGGTACAGGATATCTGCGTGCACCATCATCGGGACCCTGTGGGAGCTGATCCGTTAATCCAGGCCCCCACGACCCTGATGAGGATAAACAGAACTGGATGGATGGATGACTGCATTCATTGTTTACACTGTAAACATAAAGGAGTAGAGACCATCATGGATAAATCAGGAAATCTCCTCAACTGCAGAGAAGGGCAGTGAGCTTCAGCAGCAGTTCTGTTTCTGCTCTTTGTGAGAGATTAAGTGAAACACGGAGAAACATTCCCAGAAGGATGAGTGTCGGAGTATTTCCTGAAGTGCTTCTTATCCTCTGAGAGCTTCAGTGGAATGGATCCAATAAAACACAGCCTGTAAAGTGTAAAAGGAAAGACTGAGGGGCTTTTGTTTTGTAACGTGCAATCTGCATGGAAACCAAGCTTCTGTGCGCTCTGTCAGTCTGAAGCCACCGTTTGAAGTGCCCGTCATTCTTTTCATAGCACAGAGCAGCAGCTTCCGATTGGCTGCTCCTCATTAACCTCCTCCTTCGTGTGGAGCCTCTTCCTGCACATGTGTGCTGAGGTAATTAAAGACCTGCTGAACCTACTTTAATTAAACAGTTTTACTAAAGTCCTGTGAGTCAGAGTGCTTCAATGATGCAACGTTTAGAGAATCAGCAGCTGAAGGTCCCGACATTAATCAGCAGAGGTAACTTTCAGCTGAGTCATAACAGCGTTACTTTTGAAAGTTTTAACAAAACTTGATCCATAAAAGGATTTTGTGACAAAAACGTTCCCTCATAATGCACTCTCTCTTTTATCATGGCAGCACAGGAACAAGCTCTGAGCACAAGATCCATAGAGGCTGGGGTCTATCACACCAGGCAAGACCCCAGGTGCAGGCTGTGTAAAGATGCCCCAGAGACAATCCAGCACATAACAGCAGGGTGCAAGATGCTAGCAGGCAAGGCATACATGGAACGCCATAACCAAGTGGCCGGCATAGTGTACAGGAACATCTGTGCCGAGTAAAACCTGGAAGTCCCGAGGTCAAAATGGGAGACTCCCCCAAGGGTGATGGAGAATGACCGAGCTAAGATCCTGACAGACGGACTAAATGGTGGTGGCTAACCAACCGGACATAGTGGTGGTAGACAAACAGGAGAAGACGGCTGTAGTGATCGATGTAGCGGTTCTGAATGACGGCAACATCGGGAAGAAGGAACACGAGAAGCTGGAGAAATACCAAGGGCTCAGAGAAGAGCTCGAGAGGATGTGGAGGGTGAAGGTAACGGTGGTCCCCGTGGTAATCGGAGCACTAGGTGCGGTGACTCCCAAGCTAGGCGAGTGGCTCCAGCAGATCCCGGGAACAACATCGGACATCTCTGTCCAGAAGAGCGCAGTCCTGGGAACAGCTAAGATACTGCAGGACCCTCAAGCTCCCAGGCCTCTGGTAGAGGACCCGAGCCTGAAGGATAAACCACCTGCATATATATATACAGCTGTAAGGGACAGAATTAATGAACTGTAAACTGAGCTTTATCAAAGCTGATGGAGAGTGTCAGCCCTGCACAGAAATATGAAATATCAGATTTTAGCTTTTACAAACTGTCTCAGAAAGTTCATTAATTAGTTTCTCCTCTAAGTTAAATGACAGTTTATAGCTCAGTGCTGCAGCTCCTTTATACAATTTACTGACAGTTTCAATGTAAAGAGTAAAAAACAAAGGAAGTCTAAAACTTTACTGCACTTTGTCTTCATCCAGTTACAATCTAATATCACCAATCCTCATACAACTGAAACTAAAAACACAAATAGTTTTATCGCCCTATTTTCTGTTTTAGATCACCAATTTTAATGTTTTTGTACATGTACAGTGACAATAAAGAACTATTTTATTCTATTTCAATTGTAAATCCACCAAATGTCAGTTTGACACACAGAAAGTCTCAATCTGATGATGATGATGATGATGATGAAAACAATATTATCAGACAACACTCAATAGGTTTTCATTTCTACGCAGATGATACGTTAAACTAAGTTACACCACAGATGTGTCATAAATGGATGACCTGTAATTCTCTGCTTGAACACTTAATGCCAAGAAAGCCTGTTGCAGATTCACTTCCTGCGGTCTGGTACTTGGAGACGTTTCCCTGGTAAACTTGAACTGAGTGGCTGATGCAGCATCAGAGTGAAAGTAGGGCTGATGTTTAATTATTCTCAAGTCATTATGTTATGAAATCAGGAATTTGAGTAAAGAACTTGTTGCCAGTTTCAGTGTAAATGAAATGCTGACGTATGTGGTTGTTTAAACTAACGCTGACACATACAGTCGGCACGTTAAACATGTTAAATTCCACCTGTGTTTAATCAGGTAGGCAAACTGTTTGCGTCTGCGTTCACACTGAGATGTTTGAGTCTTGCTTCTTTGATCCTCCACACTGCTTCACGTTTCTTAGCTCTCAGCGACAGCAGCTTTGTGTCGAGTCAGAGGCATCTTGCTGTTTTTCTTTTGTCCTGTTGTCAGAGCTAATGGCCTCTTTTCATCTTTCTCCTCCTGCCCGTGAACCTGTCACGCCTCCGAACAAACAGCCGTGTGGTTTAATTACTGCTGCCATCCTTGTTTGGGATCCACACAGGATGTTGGGACAGCTGGAAAATTCTCCTTCATTTCCAACTTTACTCTCACAGGGTTACAGACAACACTCTGCACACAGGGGGAGGCGATCAAAATACACAGCAACCTCTAAAACGGGAAAATAACAATAATGGAATGTGAAAGAAATTTGAACATGAATTCAAAAACCATTGTTATTAAAGAGCTGCAGCTCACACATTTGGCTAGTGAGCTGAGAATTGGTGAATCAGACCAGTGCATATAGTGGGCTGGCTGTAGCTCAGGTGGTAGAGCAGGTCACCTACTAACAGGAAGGTTGGTGGTTTGATCCCAGTCTGCATGTCCAATATCCTTAGATAGTAGCCTCCGGTGTTTCTCTTGTGATGGTTATTCCCAGTTTAGGTTTTAGTGTTAGTTCTCGCCTCTGTTTGCCTTTTGCCTTGTGTTGTGTTCATGTTTCAGCCAAATAAACGGCTCGTTCTTTGTTAGGATTCAGGTCCGTCTCTCCCCTGCCTGCTTTTTGGGTCCACACCACAAACACACCTATCTCAGCATCCTGCTCTGTCACACCAACCCTCTGTCCTCCTTCACCACATCCATGAATCTCCTCTGAGGTCTTCCTCTTTTCCTCCTCAGCTCCATCTTAAACATTTTTTGTCCAACATATCTCCTCTCCCTCCTCTGCACATGTCCAAGCCGTCTCAGTCTCAGCCTTGGTAAATGGTAAATGGCCTGTATTTGTATAGCGCTTTACTAGTCCCCAAGGACCCCAAAGCGCTTTACACAACTAGTCATCCACCCATTCACACACTGGTGATGGCAGCTACATTGTAGCCACAGTCACCCTGGGGCGCACTGACAGAGGCGAGGCTTGTGCGTCCTCGCACTCACCTCTGCAGTCCCACCTTTCCTTGCTTTCCTCATTGTCAGTATAACGGAGACAAAGTAGACTTGGACATGATGGAGCCATCAGTGTCAGGTGCATGCTGTCCAGTTTCTTTACTATCACTTCAAATATTTGTCATGTTTGCTTTGTGCCATTGCATGACTTACTGATGGAATCATGGCTCACACTAGCTGGTGAAGTAATCTGATGTTTTAGGATGTAAAAAAATAAACGAATATAAACCAGTTTGATGAAAATGATATAAAACACTTGTAAAGCATCGTATGGATGAGGCAGAGGATTAAATATTTTTGTGGTTGTACTGTGATAATTTTGGATGGCTGCAGGTAAATACTTATAGATTAATGTATAAAGATCTATGTATTAGTATAACATGAGTCTTTATAGCATATATGAATATTTTGCATTCTATAATCTGAACCAATACAGATAACAGAAGAGCTAGACGGGGGTAGGAGTTTATAAGCATCTGCTTCCTCCGACTCCTTTTTGAACAGGAAATGGTTTCACTTTTTTAAATATATGCCATGTAAATTGGATGTCCTCAGTGTGTATTAACATGTGTCACTTATGTTTGAAATAAAGTTACAGCAGATGGCCCCGCCCCTCCCTGAGCCTGGTTCTGCCGGAGGTTTCTTCCTGTTAAAAGGGAGTTTTTCCTTCCCACTGTCGCCAAAGTGCTTGCTCATAGGGGGTCATATGATTGTTGGGCTTTCTCTGTATGTATTATTGTAGGGTCTACCTTACAATATAAAGCACCTCGAGGCGACTGTTGTGATTTGGCGCTGTATAAATAAAGTTAAATTGAATTAAAGATTTGATTAACTGGTTGAATGAATAAAATGTTTTAAATACATTAAAAAAGTTGCATTGAACACATTAAAAAGATGCACTAAAAATACCGAGACACTCGAAGCTTACTGATAAAACTTTATTATAAGTCAGTTTTTCATTGTTTTGCACACAATACTGCATGTTAACACAACAATAGGTCATGTGACTCAACACCTGTCCTCCACCTTTGCTCAAAGAGTCTTAAAAAACTACAAATCTTTCATCACTAAATGAAACGGCGCCTGTGCAGCAGCTCAAGTTCAACCTTATGAGAAGGAAACATGTAAAGCACATGGAAGCTGAGCTGTCACTACTTCATATTCCAGCTCGTGTACAACATGATAATTTTGCACATTCACTGATAAAGACACTTCAACTGTGTAAATACCATATAACATTAATATAATAATTATAGAGGTGTAGTGTGATTCTTACACAGAAAGCAACACACGTGCTTCCAGTCACGGTAAAATGTTCCAAAATAAATGATTCATTTCATCATTTTCTAATATTAGATTTTAAAGGTATTTGGTTAAAATAAGCCAAAAAAGTAAAAACTTTAATGTTCATCATCATTATCAGCAGGTTAGCACATCACTGTCAAAAACTAAACTATACACAGTAACTGTTTTTTCCCTCGTTGGTACTTTTAAATGGATTTTCCTGCTATTACTGTGTATTTCATGCACAACTACCCGCTGACAGTGCCGAGCTTTTCTTGGTTAGTCCGTGGTATTATATTCTGAAATGATAACTCAGTTATTACCATGTTGTTAACGAGCTGCATGCAAAGAACTGTGAAAACATGCTGAATGAACATATGTGTAAAAATGTAGGTTTAAGTGATCACACACGACCGTTTGGACACTTCTGATCCCTCTGAAGGATTTTACTAACCAACACCAAGAAGTGTGACAGTATCTGTGACAGTGTCCTACAAAGGTTTGGATACTAATGAATGCTTCAGTAATTTGCAATAAACCTGAAAGAAAACGAGCTTTTTTCTTCCTTTTTTAAAGCATGAGGACCAACGGACAGGTGTTGTGACACAACGTGACCAAAATCTATCTAGAAATTTCTCCAAAGATGCTCCATTTGTGCTTTTCAATCTACTCACACATTGTCATTTACATGTGAACATGCTTGAGAGTAGAACAGCCCCATCACTGGGCAAATTGTAAACATAATTATTACTCATATTATTCACTACCAGGAAACAGAAACCACAAGGACCGTAGAGTCCTGCATGGAGATTTGCATGCAAAACAACAGTTCATGCATCTGCCTCACCTGGAGATAAAAACTGTGGCGGATGCAGTGAAGGCAGCGCTCTTGTTCGTCTGGCAGAGATCCAAAATGCTTTACAACATACGAACCTTACGAAATTTAGCAAAAATCTCAATAAACTCTTATAAAAACAAATGAGGTGGGGGTGGGGTGGGGTCATACATTCCTTCATCGACTGTTCCCCGCCCATCATGCTGTCTGCAGGGAAGCAGCGTTTAATTGGTCAGAGTTGCTCGTTTGTGTGCTTTTCCATTTAAAATACTCCTGAACGCTACAGTCTGCTCAGCCTGCCGACCCTGCATGCACAGCGGATGCTAAAGGTGCTACGTTCGCAGTTTCAGGCGTGTAAGTTACGATGTGATGAATTCCTTCCTGACCTTCATCCTGTTCTTCCCTTTTGGGACTAACCCAGTTCTCAACCTTTTTTTCTGCTGCAAGTCTAAATGAAGTTTCAGAATGTTGTTTCCACCCACAAAAAGTCCCAGTTTGAGGAATGCTCACTTTACTTTGTGAAGAAAATTTAGGACGACTCGCTGAACATAGTTTTTTATGATTGGTTAAAGCTAAACGATGAGATCCAGGCTTCGTTACACGTTTTTGTCATCGTCCTTTTGCAATGCTATACGCCAAAAAAAGATAAATCAATGGTTTCACAAAACTTGCTAAATTAAAGTTTAGTTTGTCGAGCTGTTCCTTTTAATGCCTCAGCTCCACGGGTCACATCCTGGTCACCACAAAATCCATCTGTCCACAGGAAAGCTCAGTGTTGCAGTGACAGGACCAACATTTTTCCACTAAACAGACACCAACTTGTTTAATACTAGCAGTTTGCACAACACAGACAGGTCATGCTATTCTCTATATCAGGGGTCCCCAATCCCAGTCCACGAGGGCTGGTGTCCTGCAGGTTTTAGATCTCACCCTGGGTCAACACACCTCAATCACATGATTAGCTCATTACCAGGCCTCTGGAGAACTTCAGGATGTGTTGAGGTCATTCAGCCATTTAAATCAGCTGTGATGGATCAAGGACATGTCTAAAACCTGCAGGACACTGGCCCTCATGGACTGGGATTGGGGACCCCTGCTCTATATTCATTGGCTGTAACGGCCTCCAATAAGAAATGTTCTTCACTCCACCTAATAAAATAATAAAGTGAAATCTCCTGTTCAAGGCAGCGTCGCTGGACTACTTTTAAATCGCTCCCTGGACGTTATGTTCCAGTCACTTTCAGTTGTATCTGTGGCGTGTGCTGGGTTTACTCTAATGTGCCGAAAAGGTGTTCAAATCATTTTAGTGACAAATCTGAGAGTAATTCACGCGACTGGTTCAGGCAACGATTATGTTGGCGTAACGTAAAGTTCAGGCGGTCTTTCTCTCAGTTAACTCACAGCATCACTGCACAATCCAAACCAGGTCCACGTGAGCCTGACTGCACTCCTCCCCTGATGCAGCATGGCTCAGCTCAGTGTCACAAAAATCAGGTCAGTTTGACAAAAAAAGTTGATATTTGCTCTGTGCATGCGTTTCAGGTCCCGGGTGAAATCACAGCTGTGAATGTTACTGCTGTTTGAACAGGACGTCCAGAGAGCGACACACAGAGATGACCCTGAAGAACAGATTGGCCAATGAAACGCGCCTGTTTGATTCTTATTTGGAACGTTTTGATTCCACCTCACACTCCACAAACGCTCGCTTTGAGTTTTCTTTGTAGCCTTGAGCAAAAATGCTGATGTGAACAGATCAGATTTAGTCTTTAAGGATAATAAGAATTACAGCTTAACAAGTATTTATAGCAGAAAGGTTCTCATGAGAAGTTCAGTCGTTCAGTTTGTTTCTCATCCAATGACACGGCCCATTTCCCCCCGAAGCATGCTAACTAAAACTCATGTAATCCAAACGCATCTCGCCTGTTTTTGTTTTGAACCAAACTAACGTAGAGGTTTTCCCGGCTACAAAACAGGCTTCCATTATGTTTAGCTAGCAGGTCAAACCGACCTGAACAGACCCCAGCAGAGAGAGAAGACAACCAGCAGCAGCAGGATGGTGTGCGGTTGGTTATGCCGACCGATTAACAACAAAGAGCAGCAATATAATAAGAAGACTGTTCCACGGCTAATGCAGCTAAATAATTAGTAGCTCTACATCAGACTGAAAGCTGTGTTTCTTCTTATTGCACCCAAAATAAAAGCAGGTCTAAATAAAAACTTTGGCCATGATTTGCATAAAAGTGGAACAAACAGCTGACGCATCAGCAGGTTTTCTATTGTAAACAGCTCCACTTTTCCTTTAACTTCTGCTCTGATTTCCCCTCAGGCAGTTATCGTGATGATGGATGATAGCATGCACCCTCGGGTAGAAGACTGTATCGGTAACAACGAGACCTGACCTGGTTCAGATTGGTGGAATTTAGACCCAGCACTAAGTCGACTCACGACTTCTACCCGAGAGACTGACGTCGTCTGCTCACCTTAGGTGCTCAGGTCTAAAGTAAGCCACGCTGTAATGATAGGACACTGCAGGTAGCACCTTCATCATCCGCATTAACAAAGAACAAAAGACAGTAAACATTTTTCTCAGTCCAGGACAGGATGTGCTGTCCAGCGGCAGCTGTGGCAGTAGGCTCATGGACCAAACGGCCTGGAAGACTGGTACTGGCTGGGCACTTTGGGCTTGATGCCCTTGCTGTTGTAGTAGTCAACCACCTGGTTGGGCACTTCTGCTAGCACGCTCTTAGCCAGAGCAGCTGGAGATGCCTGAGGAGGAGAGAGCAGAGCCGTCAGTGAAAATACAGAGTGCAGAGGGAAGTGTTGATCTTTAAATGTTCATAAAACCGCAGCAAAACACCTGCAAACCCCAACAACATATTAGGTGCCATTCTCCATCGCTGATAAAGCAGGTGTTTCACTTTGATCCACGGTGCACGCAGATGATTTTTCTTTTTCTCAAACTAAAATAAAAGTTCAATATTTTGCACACATCTTTTGGAAAATGTAAAATTACTTAAGGAACACTCTGATTAATGGAATAAAAACATAAGCAGCGACCTCCATGGAAGAACTGGTAACAGTTCAGTGACCGTACTGGATTTGTTTCACGTTCGGTAACTGTAGGTAGATACAGGAACCTACTGGCTGCATAGAGCGACCACTTGTGATTGCACGGGTCAGTGGCTGATGGTTTCCTGTCTCCCAACAGTCAGACTGCCTCTCAGGCTGATTCACAAAGGTTTGCCAATAACTGAAGTTTAATTTATAAATAGATTGGCAACACATTGCAATGAATCGGAGTCAGTCTATGATGATGAGACTCTTTGCAATAGGAGACTCAACTCATCTGGTTACCAGCTGGTTGCTGACTGGTTACTAACTGGTTGTGCTCCTGTATAAAAGCAGGTTGGTGAGGGATTTCCCTGCAACCACTTTCTGACTCTGTCTGATTCTGACTTATTGCTCTGTTGCACACAGTTGCAGTAACTTTGGTCGTCGTCTCAGGCCGCTGTTTTCCTCAGTGCGAGTGTGGCGTAAAAGCAGCAGCATAAATAAACCACACCCTCAAATCCGAGCACGTGCAGATGTGCTGCAGATGGAATTTAATCTGATGTTCTGTTATGTGGAAGGTAGAACAGTTTAAGACACGGTCTTTAAATTTCATTTCAGCGTCTTTCCCTTGGGAAAAATCCCAGACAGCAGCGGTAATTGTTTGAAGCAGCGTCAGTCGCAGCTGCTCGTCTCTGCCTCGTTCTGCTGCTGTCAAATGAAAATTGCTTCTTTTGGGGTCCAAAGACAGAAAATTCATCACATATTAAATGCAGGACAATGAATCTTCCCGACGCCTGTAAAACGAGTCCGAACTGTGAATCTGTCGTACTGTACTGTCACTACGCTCGGACTGAAAATTCATTTGAGTGAAATAAAGAATTTTCCACTTGAGATTGGCCAGCAGATTGTCCCCATTTCCCTTCTTATAGGGTGAAAACAGATTTTTTTCAACAACTTCACAGCCTCTCCTCTCGTCCTCCTCCGCTTCCAATATGCTCCGATCATGAATTTAAATCACTTCCTCCTCTCGGTTTATTGCTTTCCATCACTTCCTCGTCGTCCGCTGTTATTTTAGGGTCACATGCAATTATATTTAAACACTGCGTCTCCCACCAACAAGAGAGTTTTCAAATGAACACACCATCTGGTGCTCTAATTAGAGGTTTGTAGCTGCTGAACAACAGAGAAAGTGTTTCTAGTAATTTACACAAACATGCTTCATAATAACAAACAACACAAAAAAATTACAAAGTGAGGTTAAAGGTTTGTAAACATCAGTGAAGATGTGAGAAAAATGTATTACTGCACAAATAATATGTTATAGTTAAAAATATTTCAAATTTTATTTTTACTATAGAGCGACGGCGACGAGTAGAGTCATTGTTCGGGTCTCACTCTCCTCTACAGCGGTGCTTCAGGTCTTTGAGGTGGCAGCATTGTTCATGCACAGCTCTCTGAGCTCTGGACTCTGGACCGTTACAGAGCCTTCGTTCGTTCGTTTCGCCGCTGTGCTCGGCGTCATTGTGTGTTTGATTTAATCCAAACATGCAGCACATGATGAGCAAACATCTCCACTGAGGTCGCGTTTGTTCCAGAAGTCTCCAGAAGCTTTGCAAACCTGATCCCTGCTGCCGTCTCCTTTTTGGAGAGAAGATGTTTTCTCTTCCAAACAAGCCACACTTGTTCATCTTCTTCTAATTGTTCTGTCATGAACTTTGACCTTTAGCATGTGACCTGAGCATTGCATTGTGCTAACACACCTGAATCCTTCAGGACTGCAAAGGCCCCTAACGTCTACATTTATACACCTGCTGAGGAGCAGCTAGCCTAATTCCTCTGGAGTTTTCCACATGACTCTAAAAACCAACCGCACATAGATGTAACATGGCAGGAGTTACACGTGTTCACCCTAACCAGCTATTATGTGTTAGTTTAACGAGCACGTTCACCGCGTGAGTGTGACGTTGCTCTGACACGGGACAGTTTTCGAACGCGATGGACTCACGTGTTTGAAGTTGCGGAAGGGGACGAACTGAACGATGTCCCGGAGGACGGGCTCTCCTTTGGGTGAGCGCAGGATCCCGTCGTCACCGTCCAGCATCTGCATGTCGCTGAAGTCGGCGTTCCCGACCCCAACGATGATGATGGACATGGGGAGGTGGGAAGCCTGAACGATGGCCTCCCTCGTGTCGGCCATGTCGGTGATGACGCCGTCTGTCAGGATCAGCAGGATGAAGTATTGCTGGAGGATTGAACATGAAGAGACCCAGTCAGACCAGCTCCTGTGGCCAGAAGTATCAGTAAGTTTAAATCCAGCAGGTTTTAAAAGAAGCAGTGGCAGCATTTCAAACTATTTATATCTATATGTATGTGGTTCGTCTATGTTTCTGGTAGAGTGCGGCTGAAAGTGGATGAAGACAAAGTGGTGGAGAAATCCCAGCGGAGTCATTATAGCAGCCTTGTTAGCGACCGAGCCGGCGTCTCAAAGCCTTTTGTTCCTGTTTCTAATTGCACGATCTTTAAACTGTACTCTGTGAGGAGTGTTTGTCATAAAAGTCTGGTTCATTTTTTTATTATTATTAGGTTTTTATTTGAAGATCAAACAATAACTGAAAGTGTTGAATTGCCAGCCAGCCCGCTCAAATCTGCCCACTTGGCTGGCAGCCTTTCCCTGAGCAGCTCAGGGTGAAGCTTTGAAGTGTAGTTTCTGGTTGCAGTTAAGGACGCCTGCTCTTTCCTCGGCCTTTAAATACAATCGTTTTGTCAAAAGTCATCAGCCACGGTTAGTGGCGGTGACAGCACTGGTCCTGGCCCGTTTGACTCGTATGTCCATGCAGCAGGAACTCTTTTGCAGCATTTTTCGAGCGGCATTGCCAATAATTTAATTTAAACTACGATATTTTCCTAAACCTAACCAAAGAGTTTTGATAACTAAAGATCAGTAAAACAAAGTCAAACACATTTCCCACAGGACACATGATTACTGATTACTGTGTGCACAGTGACTTTTGCTTTTTGAGGCAGCACTGCGTGCTCTCGGGATGATATTATCAAAGCATCAAAAGAGACGTCGAGCATATTCCTGAGGCACTCTGGATTACTGGGCAGAGTTCGACGCCACGAGAAAGAAAACAGGTATGAAAAAGGTTTCCCGTCTGAAAACTTTATTGAAACATGAAACTAGATCGTGTCTCACCATGGCCTCTTTGGTGTGCACCTCCTGCGAGGCAGACTTGGCGACTTTCTGGATGATGGGGGCGATGTTGGTGGGGCCGTAGAGCTGCAGCTTTGGTAGGCAGGCCTGATACGCCTCTACCACACCCTGGATGCCTGACAGGACACAAAAACAATCAGAGACAGTCTTCTGGGGGCAGGGAAGGTTTCACAGCTGCTCGCTGGTTCCTGAAAACTAGAACCAGACAAAGCCAGAGCTGTCTTGGGTCTAAGAAAGCCAGAAAAAACTGGGTTTGGTTACCAGTAGTTCTTGACAGTAGATCTCAGTCTCTAGCTAAACAGTCTTTTTCCTAGAACTCAGCTGTGCACACCTCTTCATTCAGGATTTCAATCAAACTTTTTCCTTCTTATAAAGCAAAAAAAAAAAGCTTAGAATCAGAACAAGCTGCTGTTTGTTTTATTAACTGGTGGAAAAGGCTGTGGTTGGAAAAAGTCTCTGTTTGTTTGTCCAGTTTTGGGGGATTCAGAGCCTTTAACCGTGGATGATGCATGCGTGATGCTGATAATATAACACGTTGGGAGCATGATTGCTCTTTTCCTGATAAAGATGACACTGGGCGGCGTTCCCTGTACCTTTAATAGTTTTCCCACGAGTAGCAGCTCACTAATCACAACATCCACACCCAGTAACGTTGTTCAGTGAGCAGACAAGAAGCCGCTCGGTCCATAAAGAGCTTCAGGTATCTGCGCCCGTGTGATGCACCTGTACACTGGAGAGTTGTTAACAATGCTAGCTAGCGTTAGCTGCACCTTCGTGGTCACTTGATCACATGTGAAGTTGTTTTAGAGCTTCAAAAATTAATTCTCCATTATTTGAACTCGGAAACCAGTAGTGACATCATGGTTCCTGTTTACATCATTTATATACAGTCTGTGATCTTAAAGGTGTGTTTGAAATATTAATTTTGGGGCAGTTTTGTATAAAGATTCTCTTCTGTATCTTTATATTTGTGCTTTTACGTGTTTCATGTTATTTTATCTCCTTACTTCAATTTTTTATCAGTATTCTTAAATATACTGACGATTTATGTTTGTAGTTTGTTTCTTGCTCCGCCTCTCTCTGCGTGAGTGTCGCTGTTGTTCTGGACTTCTGCTTTAGGCATCCTCATATGTGCAAATGTCACACGGAGGCGACAGCAGGTAAAAAGTCCTGCCAGCCTCGTGTTTTTGGTGACGTGTCCCTGACGAAGCATCACTGTCGTGCCTGAAGCTCGTTCACGTTGGTCCGAGCTCCTTTCATCCCTCGCCTTTTCACCCGAGCTGTAAGTGATTACACTTCAGTCTCTCTTTATCACACTCCGACGGTCTCAGGTCACCTCGGTGATAGAAATCAGATCCATCACGTTTATTCTGTGAGACGAACCTTCAGCATTATATTTAAACCTGTCAGTGATTTTATTCAAACTGAGTCTTTTTGACTTTTGGAAGAACACAAAAATGACACTTTTCTAATTAAATAGAAAGTCTGCACGCGTTAACTATATTTGGCCTAACTTCATACACGCTGCACAGAGAAGAACCGGTAAACCAGCTGCTCATTAATTACATAACTTATGTTTATACATTTAATGTTATGAGTGTCTCCTTCTGTTTCGCCACGGACGTACGAGGTGTGTGAGGCTTCACGGTCCGTCTCTCTGGGTCCAGAGATCCCAGCATGCCCGGAGGCAACACTGCTGTGATTTACTGTCTGAAGGTCATCGGGAAGACGCACTCAGACTTAATTAAGAGCGTCGGGGTTGAAGTGTCTCTGAGCTGATCGATGACCTTTAGCAGCCACGAGAGCGAGAGGCCTTTATCTAAACACTGTCTGCCTGTCTCCCTCCAAAACCAGGAGGAAACAGCTGTGAGGTCAGAGCAGCAACTCCAGCTGTCAACATCTGTATGTCTGCCTAAAGTAACAGCTTTGATAAAATAACTCTGCCTCATTTTCACTTTTCCATTTAAGAAGAAAGTCAAAACGTGACACTTGTCAATGTTTTAGCTGTCGGGAAGTTTTCTTCTTCTGTTTCTTCTCTGCTGCGTCATCTTCTGCTAAAACTGGTTCCTGATTGGCCCAAAGCTGTCAGGTTTCCTGCATCTCACCTACGAGGCGCCACATGCCCAAACCACCTCAATCAGCTTCTTTCACTGTGAGTGACAGCTCCACTCTGAGCCCCGCCCTAGTGCCTCAACTCCTCCCCCCGTCCCTATGGGAGAGTCCAGACCCCCTACAGAGGATCCTTAGTTACACCAAGTCCTCTTTGTTTCAGTCACTATGTAGAGATGGAGGTATATCGAGCACGGCACTGACAGCTTCTCGCTCACACACACTGGCACAGCAAACGCATCACTGCCAACGCTGTACCGCTCATCTGTCACGTGCTTGAACTCCTCCTCTGGAGGCTCCAGGAAACTCCGCCTTTACAAAAATGTTCAAATCACATTAATGATGCTTCTCAATTATTTTTATGCACAACAAGTGAAATAAGTTCTAATAATATATTAAGTCATTTGGAAATCGTCCTCCATTACTGCTTACAAAACACTTTCTTTCAATGTGCGTTTGAGTGAATGATGTATTCACTCTATGAAGTCATCATAGTCAGGATGTTTTTCCTCTTTGTTAACAGCGTTGGTAAAATGTGCTGCTGAGGAGAATATCTGTAATGTAGAGATTACTGTTTGGAGGTGATTTACAATATATTGTTTTTGAAAGACACTGAGGAGTTGATTCAGACTGCCAGTGTTAGTACAGGAGGTGAGGTTAGTCACAAAGACACCGCTGAACGATTATATATTTACTTCCACTTTAATCAGGAAGGAGCACAGAAAATATCGCCTGACCAGCTTTTGACTTTTTTCTGATTTTAAATTCATAAATGAATATTTCAAACATTTAGATGAGGTCAGATATCAGCTGTGAATCCTCTGAGTTCTAGTTTAGAGCTTTTCATAAATGCCTGTTGGCCTGTTTGAGTATTCGCAGCCTTTGGGCAAATATTCTTTCACTCATTAAATATTGATCGAGTCAAAGAGGCTGGGAAGAGGAAAAAAGAAAAGGTGAATTTTTCACATCTTTATTCAGCTCAATCTCTTTTTCAGCGCCCGATGCTGGAGAATGATTTCTCAAACTGGGCAGCAAAAACAGAAGCGAAGCAAAGATTCCTGCCTGATCACTGCCACCGTGCTAACGTATTGATCGGGGCTGAGCTCAGATCAGCTCGCGGCTCCGCTGTGTCCTGACCTCCACGACTGTCCCTCAGTGTAAATGTTTCAGCTCAGATGAAGGCAGACGTGCTCCAGCGCCGTCCTCCAAAATCCCAACTGCACGTCGAATGATGCATGTGTCTGCCAAATGCTGACTGGTTGGCAAGTGTGCCAGAAAAGTGAAGGTGAAAGTGAAAAGCAGGCTGCAGCGCACACGGTTTAGTTTTTCAGTTTCACGTCTCTTTGCGTATTCGGCCGACGGACCAAGGACGGCACAAACGAGAGCGTCTGCAGCAGCCAGGTTAGCAGGTAATAAGCGGTTACTAGCAGTCGCAATAAACCCCTTTTGATTACTTTGGTTGCGAGGAGACTGCGATTGCATGGAAGACGCCGACTTCTCTTCTCTACTGAACGTTGATGCTTTTGAAAAGTGTCTGCTGCAGCAGTAAGGTAGTCTTTTACTTTGAAGGTGAACAGTTTCCCGGTGACTGCCAGGGGTCAGTAACCCTGCATATGTCTGTGAATGAGGCCTCATACAGCCCAGGTGAGGGTTACTGCAGGTCGGCATAACAACAGTGACATCAGAACCTCCGTGAAGACAACGACATGTTCACAAATACTGAATCTCAATGTAATACTTGCTAGATCGCTTCCACCTTTATCTTTTGTGTGGACGACTCTCCTACATGGTTTCTATGATCACCTCGTCACTTTAAGGCAAAATAAAAAATAAAACACTTCCCAATTTAGGAAATCAAACCGAGCCTACAGGAAACAGATCAGTGGCGCAGTGAACGGTTCTTCCTGATTCGCTGTCACCATCAAACTCATTCTCACTTCAAACAGCTTCTGAAGCTCGCTGTCAAATATTTGAGTGGTTTTTCTGCCTGTTTTTAATTTTCAAAGACAGGAAATCAAAGAACCTACCTGCACACTCCGGGTTCTCCTCATTAAAATTCACTGCAAAGTCGTGGGAGACCTGGAGCAGAGGGGGGGGGGGGGGGGGGGGGGGACAGGAAGTCTGTTTGATTGCTGCATCAAGAAAAAAACAACCTGCAGAAAAAAAACTCACAATAAAACTCTTCACCTTCATCCCTCTTCATCTCTTCCTGCTCTTCTTCTTCTTGACATCTAAGCTGAGTAGTTGCCTGCCTCCTCCCCCTCCCTCCCCCCGCCTCACAGCACACTCACAGGACAGGTGAGTTTCTAGTCTAACCGACAGGTGAGGGAACACCGGGAAAAATTAAAGCTGTAAGCTTTGTAAAGCAAACTGAGGCCAGAGAGGAGCTGCAGTTCCTGCGCTCGGTGTTTTTCAGTGTGTTTTTACACTTTGCAGCGTTCAGAGGAAGTGGGTATGGTCTGCACATCGCGCTCGTTCCTGCACCAGGTTACAGCAGCGGGGAGCTGCTTCATCCAGATACGAGCTCGTCAGACGTGTGATCAAATACTTTTTAACTTCGGCTGCTCTGCCATTCAAAGTGGGATCGGCTGCTAATGTCTGGCTGTTCTCTAGAAGTCCCGGTGAACCTCTGAGTATTTGTGTATGTGTGGTGTGCGCTGACAGTCACCACAGTGTGTACCTGCAGGTTACAGTCACAGAGGGATCTGCGTCTCCTCCCAGGATCAAACTTTCATTGTGTACGCTTCCACACTCAGGAAAAAGTCTTACTGCCAAAAGTTCCTGATCACATTAGACAAAGTGTCTTCCTATTGGTGATTAATGTAACGGTGTGTAAGCTGAAGACTGTTTAATATTCTCGACTAATCTTGCTCCGGCTGCGTGCCGCGCGGTATTTTCAGGGCGCTGACTCGGACTCTGAATGGAGCTAATCAGGACTTTGGAAGCTGATTTGAATGCAGCGTCAGACTGCCAGCCAAAGGCTGCTGCACAGGACAGGAAGCATTCAGCCGACAGCACCCCGGGGAGGGGACGAGGGCAGGGAGGTGGGAAGGTAATCACAGGGTCAGCCTCAGCCTCCGCAGACAGAGTGCATGCTGGGAAAGCCGACGAGCCGGGCTGTTAAATTACCTTGTAGTCTGGAGGGATCCGAGCGCCGAAGCCGAACGCCGGGAACATTTTGTCACTGAAAGGAAAAAAGAAAAAGTAAAGGTGAAGAAGGAAAAAAGACACTGGAGGAGCTTTCTGATTGGATACTTGAGCACAAAGCAAAAGAAATGTCTGCTGATCGGCTGAGAAGTGATTACTTCCTGCTTCATGCAACTGATAAGTGAGAGAAAAGGACGGTCGAGAGGAGTGAGTTTCCAGTTTATTCTGGACAAATGTGATGTTAGGAATCCCTGGAGAACACGCCACGCTCGAAGATGGAATCTGTATCTGATTTGTCTAAAATTAAATTAAATACATTTTGTGATTTAGATGTTTGACCTGTTGTTAGCTGAGCACGAAGACTGAAGCGTAGAAGACCTCTAACTCTAAACTGATAAGAGTAGCTTTGTGTGATTTATAGTTAACAGTAATCCTGTTGGTTGGCCTGGTGACGTGTGCTAGTACATTCAGTTCAGGTGAAGCTAGCAGACAGGTAGCAGCTACCATCCACCTGTCAGTCAAAAAGGCCACGCCCCTACTAATGGAAAGTTTCTGTGTCAGGCTGTAAACGTGTTTATTTCTGCTGTAAAGTTTTCACATGGGGACTGACTCGCTGCTGCCTCTGCTGGACGTTAGAAGAACTGCAGCTGTTTGGTACTTTAAGCGGTGGGAGTGTAACCAGGCAGAATAAGTGATGTTTCTTTAATCTTCTGAGTACATAACCGCTGTAATAAATGGAGCTTTGTGATTGGCTGCTGAGTTGAAGCGACCTGTCGTAGTCCTGGCAGATTTCTCCCACAGCCACCAGAGCCTTCAGATACTCGTTGGGCTGGTACGGGTGGATGTAGTGCAGGGAACAGCTGTTCCGAGGGTCTCCGTTGGATGCTGTGAAGTCGATGGCGACCTGCAGAGACAACAGCCAATCAGGGATCAGAACCAGTCAGAGTCCCTCAGAGAAGCCACAGAAGAGCAGGAGGGAATGATGTGACTGTATATTTGTTGGTGCCATTACAGAGACAGATGTTATGATTTATGATTGTAAAGAAGCAGGCATGTTTAGATTTATTTGATTTTTATTGGTTATTTGGCTGAAATGAGCCTTTGAGGGTTCAAAGGTCGTGTCCACCAGAACCTAAAGCATGGACCATCTTTCTTCATTTATGGTTTTTCTTCATTTTGGGCCTCAACCTGATCCATGTGAAGAAATAACGATGGTGCTGAAGAGTGAAGCTTTTAGTTACATTTCCTCTAAATCGAACGTATTCACTGGTTTGTTTTTATTGTTTTCATTTCTTTTTTGTTTTTGCTGTGTTTTTGCTTTTATTGGTTTCATTTTGTGCGCTTGCTCACTTTTGATTGTTTTCTCATTGTTTGTGGGGCCTTTGAGTGCCCTGTGAAGCAGTGTGGTGCCTCTGGGTGAAATGTGCTGTATAAATGCATCGGCTTCACGGCAGCAGCAGCTCAGCTGAAGAAGAAGAAAAGCCTTTATGTTCAGAAAGAGCTCCGAGACGTCAGAAGGTCTGAATCACTGATGAGTCGATGACGACGGCTGCGGACGCTCGTGGATTACTGAATGAGCTTAACGGGCGATAAACGACCACAAAGAGACGCGAAATGACTCGACTGCAAAAACACGCTGCAGATCTGAAGTCAGGCGTACAGATACGAGCACACGTGTGCTTAAAACAAGCAAATATGACTAACTTCACTTGTTTAACATGCAAGAGTAAGTCATGCTGTCTGATTGTCGCATAAAACTCTAAACTTTAACGTACAAAAAATCAACTCAAACAGTCAAGTTCAGAATGACTGAATCAAAAGAACGATAAGTTTCATATGAAGCTAAAACAGCTCAAACCGAGAAAAGGAAGAGGAAGAGAATTCAAAGGATTTTTATTATTGTTAGAAAAGTGCCGTTCAAATACGCGTCCATTTAGAAAATCCATATAAACAATAAGACCACATCATGGAGTGTTCAGATCTTTAACGTCTGCAGGAAAATGTTCACAAGTATTTTTAAAAACAACTCAAAAAAGGCAACAAAGTTACCTTGAAACTGTGAAAAAAACGAGGCATAAAACGAGGAAAAACATGGTTGAAGGTTGAAAATGAGCACAAAGATGCAAAACTACACAAAATAAGTACAAACATGAAAAACAGCCACAAGAGGCTCATGAATCCAGTCACAGGACACATGATTTCACCAAGCAGTGTTTTTTTCACCCTGAAACTCTCCACAGTGACCGCCTCACTGAAGCAAACACTGGACACGGGTTCTGATTGGATCCCCAAAGAACAATAACAATGACCCCGAAACACATGATGGGTAGACCAGAATTACTGACCCATCCATATCAACAGCATTTAATTACCCCTTCATCCTGGTGGCAGTGAGAGGAAAGGAGCTGAATCACATGGAAACAGCAGGAAGTGTCGCTGTGGGTGCTGTGAACAGATCACACGTGACCAAACATGGAGTGGAGGACCCAGCAAATTCAGCCAAAGTCAGACGGTGCAACGCTCAGAGAAACTCCAAAAAGCCGAGAGCTCCACCTCAGAGGCAATTAGAAAGAGTCTGAACAAGTGGAAGAGCTGCAGGAGAAAGCCTGACGCTGCACGGCGTGCATTTGCAAAGTTATATCTGAACAAACCACAAGATTTCTGGGACAAATGGGACCAAAGTGCAGAAGAAGCAGGTTTGGAGAAAACACTCATACCAGCCGTCAGCACAGCGGTGGAGGGCTGAGGGTTCAGGCTGATCCTGCAGCCACAGGATCAAAGTCAGGACACTGACTTCGATTTTCACAGGATGACACAGATTCAAGCTAAACCTTCGTTTTCACACAACTGTAATGAGGACAAAGGAAAGACACACACACACACACACACACACACAGACACACTCTGAAGGCTAATTAGAGAAGAAGAGACAGGCTGTAACACAAACAAACGATCACGAGGGAGAAATAAAACTCAAAGCAAGATGCAAGAAAGCATTAAGTTTTCTGGCCTCTTGGCCCCGATTCTGCTGAAAAATAGATTTTAATCTCAATGAGATGTTTACCTGGATTAAGAAAAGATCATAAAGAAAAGAAATTAAAACAGGAAATCACAGGAGAAGCAAACTAAATACAGAGACAGAAACACTTCGACCCGGGGAGGCGAGAACAAACCCAAAGACAAAAGAGAAACTTTTACAAAAACCCCGACAGGTAGGCAAACTAAACCAACACGAGAACCAAAGCTCAGAGAAACACAAGCTCCAACACGTTAACGGAGAATTAGAAACAGGAAGTGATTTTAAGCCGTGCACATTCATGCTGAAGAGAAGCAAAAGTCCTCAGGAGTCACAAAGAAGCAAACTTTTAACATCCAGGAGGCGCAGAGTGAAAGTGCTGCTTAGAGCCAAACATCAGTGAAATTGGTCGCACGCTTGTTTCCTGCAGGACACGCTGTCTGTGTGAACAAACGTCTTCCGCTCCAGGCTTCAGACTCATCTGGGGAAGAGCAGCGATTGGACGCACCGCCGCAGAGAAGCAAAGCCCTCGCTCCTGCCTCACTCTGTCAGCTCACCTCACTTACTCGCCTGTTAAGTGGGATCATGTGAAACACACATCGGAGTTTGGTTATTAATCATGAGCTAAAATGTTTGCACAGTTCTAAGCTGCTGCCGTCTGATTGGTTGTTCAGTCAGGACGGCTCTGTGGTCGGAGCTGAAGCTGGAGGAAGTCCGTTTCCTCCGGCTCTGGATCAGAGCGAAGGATCGAGGGGTTTGTGTTACGTCCTCCAAAACAACCAGAGACACGAAACCTGACGGCATGATGCTGCGTGCTGGTCCACGAAGGCGAGATCACAGATCAGAAAGGATGCTCGCTGGTTGTAACGCTCGCTGTCACTTCACCGTGAACAATCTTTACGACTGCTGTGGATCCCAGCACAAACAGGAGCAGCCCACAGACCGGTGGGTGGACACGCAGAGCTGTGTGGAGCACCAACACACAACCATGGCGGTCCTTTGAGAGTGATCCACCACAGCACAATAAACCTTGATGTTGCACATGAATTATTCATCAGTGTCATGTTTCTAAATAAAATGTGTTTGGCCATGAACTCTGCACATTCTGCTGCTGTCCCTTTGATTATATACGGCAGTGTCTCCAGTGTCATGTGAGTGACCATCTCTCTGAGCTGTGCATGAGTTGAAGCCACACCCATTTTCCTCCATGACCATCATCCACCTGCTTTGGTTGGTCCCATACATTCACTTTGTCTGCGCGTCTCATGTGCTGCGTTCCTCTGAGGACTGAGATAAACCCGACGCCTGCTGCGGTTTGTTCAGCGTCTTTATCACTTTGCTCAGCGCTGTGAGAAATCAGAGCGAGCGGTCTCAGCACGAGTCACACCGTGAACGTTTATAAAGCAGAACATATTTTCTGTTGTTAGAAAGTTATAGAAGGAACCACAGATCACTACAAAGACAGGATCAGGACACATAAAGATTGGATTACTGATGTTTTATATAGAATAAAAAAGCATTAAAGAGCTTTAGAGATAAAATTCCAGCTTTTCCAAACGTTCGAGGATCCTGAAATTCTGACTCCAGAGCTGCCAGCTCATTATCAGCAACGTTCAGCCTCTCCTCGGTCATTTGACGGCTCTCACTGGTTAGATACCAGTGAGAGCCCAGCGAGGTGCTAACTGGGACACGGAGGCTGCTGAACGTGTCGCCTTGGTTACTGTTTCCAAGGTAACAGCAGAGATGCTTCAAGAACTGAGAACATACCGCCGGATGGAAAAAAGGAAGAGGACGACAACCCGAAGATGACCCGAGTGTGTGTGTGTGTCTGTGTCTGTGTGTGTCTGTGTGTGTGTCTGTGTGTGTCTGTGTGTGTGTGTGTGTGTGTCTGTGTGTGTGTGTGTGTCTGTGTGTGTGTGTCTGTCTGTGTGTGTGTGTGTCTGTGTGTGTGTGTGCGTGTGTCTGTGTGTGTGTGTGTGTGTGTCTGTGTGTCTGTGTGTGTGTGTGCGTGTGTCTGTGTGTGTGTGTCTGTCTGTGTGTGTGTGTGTCTGTGTGTGTGTGTGCGTGTGTGTCTGTCTGTGTGTGTGTGTGTGTGTGTGTGCGTGTGTCTGTCTGTGTGTGTGTGTGTGTGTGTCTGTGTGTGTGTGTCTGTGTCTGTGTGTGTCTGTGTGTGTGTGTGTCTGTGTGTGTGTGTGTGTCTGTCAGTGTGTGTGTGTGTGTGTGTGTGTGTGTCTGTGTGTGTGTGTGTGTCTGTGTCTGTGTGTGTCTGTGTCTGTGTGTGTGTGTCTGTGTCTGTGTGTGTCTGTGTCTGTGTGTGTCTGTGTCTGTGTGTGTGTGTGTGTGTGTGTCTGTGTCTGTGTGTGTCTGTGTGTGTCTGTGTGTGTCTGTGTCTGTGTGTGTGTGTGTCTGTGTGTGTCTGTGTGTGTGTCTGTGTGTGTGTGAATCAGTTTTTGACACAGGGTTTTTTCAAATCAGTCTTCACTTTGAGAGGTCTTTTGATTTTAGGGCTCAGGTTAAAGGTCAAAGCCTTCAGTGTGTGTGTGTGTGTGTGTGTGTGTGTGTGTGTGTGCTCTCACAGTAAACTGGATCTGACAGCCTCCCATGATGTAATCCAGGAACGAGTGCATCTTGATGATCTGCAGACAGACAAACAGCCACGACTTTAAATATTTAACGTTTCAGCTTCACACAGTTTCACTGCTGCTTCGTCATCTTTCATCAGCTATTTCTGCACCAGCTGATTAGCAGCATCCAATCACATTCACACAGGTGAAAAACAACCTTTGTGGGTCTCCCGGCTCTAACTGGGTTTATTATTGTGAGAATAATGATGCTGAAATATTTTCATTTCAGCAAACTGATGTAAAAAAACACAACCAAGATATTTAAAAGCTCTGAGTTTAAATTCTGAAGGTTTTGGAGGATTTTCACTTATTGAAAATACATCGAGTGACAATAAGAAGCGTGGACTGATGTCCAGTTTTTTCTCTCTTCGTGTCTCCTGCCTCTCATGATCACCTGCTCCTGTTCTAATTTGTTGCACCTGCATCAGATTGCCTCCCGTGTGCACTGCGGCGGTATATTTTACCCCGGTCCTTTTAACTGTGCTTGGCCTTCAGCAATCGTCTGTAGCATGTAGCACCGGGTGTTTGACTCACTTCTCTCTCCAGAGATTCACTTGAATAGTGGAAAAAAACCCTTTTCCTCAGCACTTTACTTCGACCTTGGTGGAAAATGTCACGAGGACCCACAGCGCTCTGAGAATTCCTCCAAACTATGCTTCCTGTGTAATGTGACGACAGTTTCCTCAAAATGGACCGCAGAGAGAGAATCTTACATACTTCACCACATGAGCTGTGCAGGTTCTGCTTTTTATATAAAACAGCGATCTGGTTTCATTGCTCATGTTGGAATCAGTGTGGCTAAACTCATCCTATATACAGTTATATCATCTGAAGTGAGGGAGTCCTCTGCATGATCTGAGCAAACACTGAAGCAATAACATAAAACATCCCACAAACTCCTCTGGGAGATCACTGCCCTCCTGTGGTCCTACCACAGTGTGGATCAGGCAGAGGTCAAAGGTCGACTGAAACTGGTACCTCGCTGAGAGGGAAGAATCCGAGGTTGCGGTCAGAACTGAGACCTGCCCAAGTCACGGTTTGGGCTGTGGAACCAGTTTCCTGGAGACAGGGTGGACTGGAGACAGGAGGTGCCCGTCGAGGGAGGTGGTGAACGTGGGCGGGTGCCTGTTTCCTGCCAGTTCAGCAGGTGCATGCTGGGGACCTCCCCGGTGCATGAGAGGTCTGCTTCCCTGCTTCTTGAGGATTGGGAGTATTGCCTGTTATCCTGAGTGCCTGAGGGCTCGTTGGAAAGTTGGAATCCACTGTCCTGCTGTGGGACATTAAGAGTCATGCAGGCCATAAGAGTATAACCTGAGTGCGGCTCTGGCAGTGACCAAGGAGTTCAGTGGGACCTCTGGCAGGGAGCTGAGAGAGAGTGAAGAGCTTGGTCATTCGGATGGGGCTCAGACTACAGCCAATACTCCTCCACATCAAAGTTCCAGGCATGTCCCACCAGGAGGAGGTAGACACAAAGCACTGGAAAGATTACACCTTTCTGTTGGCTTGGGAATGTCTTGATGTTCCCCTGGACGAGCTGGAGGAGGAGGAGACCAGGGAGAAGAAGAACTGCTGCATCCGGTATCCAGACCTGGATAAGCAGCAGAAACTATCATCTGGAATATAAAACTCTGACTGAGGAGAGCTGTCTGTTGTTTTCAGTCTGGCAAAACTGCAAAGCTCTGTGTTGAATTTGTTGAAGAGGACAAAGTGAAGAAGGAGGCATGTAAAAACACTATTTTCATTGACACCTCAGGACTTTACAGGAGAACTCAACAGTCACACAAACCGTGTGAAGGCGTAGTGCTGACATGAAACCACTTGAATCACCTGTGAGGACTCCGAACATGCACACAGTTCCTTATTTCTGCACTGATTTGGGATCCGTGAAAAGGGATGACCTCACAGGGGAGACGTGCAAAATTTAAATCAGGTAGGTTTTGTAGAATTATTATTATTATGGTGAAATTATGTGGTTCCGCCTGTTATGACGGATGGAGGAGGACTCTGAGCCTCATCCATTAACTTTGTCGTACAGAAGAAAACACGTATTAACACGTTAAATTTACACCTAAATTGAAGCAGCGCTGAAGATTTTGCTGGGGTCTGCCTGGCTGTCTGAGTGCGGCCCTGCACACAGTGACAGATCCACTCTCACTCCATCAGTCTGCAGCTGGATTATCCTTAAATATCCGTCGATACAAGACGGGCAGCACTGAAGTGAGGATGGATGGAAAGCTGTTACCTGCCGTCGGTTTGTTGATCCCACCTCTAAACCTGCCTTTTCTTAAAGTATTCAGTTTCATTTCCTCTTCCATCGATCGAGTGTAAATTACCTCGCAGCTTAAGAGCGGCTCAGTAATTTGTCCCTGTGTTGCGCTACGCCTCGATCTGAGTCCGTCTTTTCAAATGGCTCTGAAGTCATTCTGAAGTAGGAACTCTTCACGTGTCGAGTGGCATCAGGCTAAATGTTATCCGGCTTTCACTGAGCGGCGGGATTTCCCCAGACTCCCCTCGCTCCATCTGAACACCATTCAGCATTGTCTGGCAGGAAATGTCAGGTAAGTCAGGCTGTTCAGCGCCACATAATTGGTTCTTCTAACAGTGTGTCAGGCAGAAGCCAACATCAACTGCCAAGAAAAACAAGACAGGAGGCGAGGAAAAGAAAAAGGGGCGTTTTTTACACCTTAAACGGTTTAAAAACATAAATTATGGAGCAAAAAAACATGCCGACGTCAGTCACCTTGCACTGGTTCAGAATAACAATCCCAGAGTTCTTGTAGTTCTTCTTCTTCACTTTGTATTTGGGATTTATGCACGGCCACTGCACCTGAAACACAGGAAAAACTCAATGTTATTGTCACCTCCCTGTCTCGTCTGCCCTCAGATTTTCTCATATACTCACTTTAATCTCACTGGTGGCACCCAGACCTGATCACACCCAGACCTGATCACACCCAGACCTGATCACCCCCAGACCTGATCACACCCAGACCTGATCACACCCAGACCTGATCACACCCAGACCTGATCACCCCCAGACCCGATCACACCCAGACCTGATCACACCCAGACCTGATCACACCCAGACCTGATCACCCCAGACCGATCACCCCAGACCCGATCACACCCAGACCCGATCACACCCAGACCTGATCACACCCAGACCTGATCACCCCCAGACCTGATCACACCCAGACCTGATCACACCCAGACCTGATCACACCCAGACCCGATCACACCCAGACCTGATCACCCCCAGACCTGATCACCCCCAGACCCGATCACACCCAGACCCGATCACCCCCAGACCTGATCACACCCAGACCTGATCACACCCAGACCTGATCACACCCAGACCTGATCACCCCCAGACCCGATCACACCCAGACCTGATCACACCCAGACCTGATCACACCCAGACCTGATCACCCCCAGACCCGATCACCCCCAGACCCGATCACCCCCAGACCCGATCACCCCCAGACCCGATCACACCCAGACCCGATCACCCCAGACCCGATCACACCCAGACCTGATCACCCCAGACCTGATCACCCCCAGACCCGATCACCCCAGACCCGATCACACCCAGACCCGATCACCCCAGACCCGATCACACCCAGACCCGATCACACCCAGACCTGATCACACCCAGACCCGATCACCCCCAGACCCGATCACCCCCAGACCTGATCACCCCCAGACCCGATCACCCCCAGACCTGATCACGGCCACACCTGTCGAATGATTTCTATAGAAGCTGTCTTTCTAAGTGAAAGGTGTGCGATCAGTTAATCTTCGCTGACAGGTTTAAAAGTGAACTCAGCAGCTGCTTCTTCCAGGTGACCCTGATAATTGCTCCTCCTCAGGTAAATCAGTGTGTCTGAGATTGTCTGTCTGAGCTGTGGGGATGATGCCAGTCTGTTAATGGGAAGCTAACAGCCTGCAGCCGCCGCTCCCGATCACCTGCTCAGGTGACTTCATAAAACAAGCCTGCAGCTGCCCCTCGCTGAGAGGATAATTTAGTCATAATCAGCTCATTGAAACACCATCAGTAAGACATCAGTCATCCTCAAATTAATGTTATCGTATCAGATCAATAACTCCAGGGTTTAGTCCTCGGGGTAAATCTAAATTCATCCTGTAGGTGGGGCTGTTTTTGTCCATACCAGGAAGTCTGTTTGTCCAATCACAGTTTGGCCGAGGAGACATGAAAGTGACAGCGTCGCCTTCCTGTTTTTCTCCCGGAGTTATCATACCTCTGCCACGCTGCTGCAGCGGACACACAAACTCTGATGTCTGAGGATCAGGGCATGCAGGCAGTTTATCAGTGCAGGCTCAAATCTAACAGAGGAAGTGACGTCTGAAGCCTCTGAGCTGAAGGTCTGTGGACGCAGCAGCTTCTTCCTGATTTTATATCTTTACTTTGGCTGACTGTGACTTTGTGTTCGTTCTGCTCTCACACAACATTTTAAGAGTGAGATCTCATCTCAGTGATGTTTGCTGGTTTAAAGGAGAGCGCTTTAAATCCCTGAGGATTCTCCGGGGCCGTACACATCAGCTCCGAGACGAACCGAGCGCCACGGAAACGTCTTAAAGATGTTTAACGATGCCAGAGCTGAGTGCCGGCTCGCTGTGTAAAACACAGTGTCGGGGACACGTTAGGTTTCTTTTAATAATGAGGCCGGTCTCTCGCTCTGACATCATAACCCGTGCACACTCGTGAAGGACGTTTAGAGGCGCGGTGACAGTTTCTTTTTTCAAAGTTCAGGGTTCCACTTCTTGAATGTGGGCCGCGGTCACAGACGTGGATGCGAAATCCATCTAAAATCACCGTGTGTGATAACTAACGGCGTGAGAGGGCAGCGTGTCACCACATGTGACTGTGAAACAGAGTGGAGTGGAGATGGTGAGGCTACTCAGCCCCTGATCGATAAGCAGGGGTGGAGAGGGTGGGTGGCTGTGCTCAGGTGGGTATGAGGCCACTGAGTGAGTACACTCAAAGACCACAAGGTCAGCTGACACAGTCAGCACAGGTGAGCCTGCCGAGGGCGGGGCACGCAGTTAGGGAGCGAACGCTAACAGAGACTCTGCTGATGAACTTGTGATTTGCACCCCTCCAACTTCACACCAGCGTCTGCAGAAGGTCATGAGGACAGCACAGGGCACCGCTGTGATGTCAGAGGCTCTGCTCTGACATCATCAGAGACTAAACCAGCAAACCCACACTGTCCACACCTTTCTCAAAATAAGCTCATCATTGTTGGGTGAGCTTGTAAAATGAACCATTTCCACAAATAATGAACATCCTCAGCGAACACGTTAGTTATACTAACCAGACTGACCCATGAGTTCTTCCATTTTACACATAACAAAACATTTGAACTGGTTTGCTTCAGGAAGTAATATCGACTGACTCGTCATATTTTATCGTATGCAGAGGACTTTGTTTTGTAACTCGGCCAGTGATGCTCAGTAAGGAAGCCGGCACAGACCTCAGCTCTGATATCCTGATCCAGCTGATTAAATGTTTCAGGGAAAATAACTGAAAATGATTTTTTAGACATAATATTATATTATTATTATAATGTTACAATAATATTAGACATAATATGTGAATATTTGACCGTTTTGAGTGTCGTAAACTGATTATTTTTGTCTGTCAGATAAATAAAGGACTTCAGGGAATAACAATGAGAGTCGAGTCACTATTCTTTGACATTAAATACACGGACAAACCAAACTGTTATTAAAGGCAGTGTCTGTAATAATAATAAAGAACTTTGCTGCTGGTTGCAGTTCGGCAGTTTCTCTGATGCCATTATTCTCAGAGAGTTTGTTCTTGTTTCCAGTGTTTATGGCGCCTGTGAGCTCACAGATCAGTGATGCTGTATCAGGTTAGGCACCAGGGTCGAGGGTCCCTGGGCTGTATTTGACTACAGTGGACGAAGCAAATCGAGCAGATGAAATTATTATACAAGTGCCTTTGAGGGCTGTAATCCAGCCTCAACAGAAATATCACAAACACATTTTTCTTTGTAAGATTCGTCCCTGCACTGAAGTGAAAGCAGCTTCTTGGGAGGTTCAGCTTTAAATCCAGAGGCCTGTCAGACAGGAGCATTAACCACAGGCCCTGCAGCAGGACGCAATCCTTCAGCTGCCCAAACAAGACCGCCGAGGATTCGCCCTGACTCCATCACCCGGACCGCCGAGACCGGGTCACTCGTGGCAGTTAAGACTCTATTTGTGTCGGGATGGAGGACAGATGGAAGAATGGGGAGCTCCCCGGGGGCTTCAGCTCGGGGGGGGGGGGGGGTTCTTGTTTCTGTGTCGCCGGTCAGGAGGAAGCTGCCAGCTGAGGAAGGAGGCCAATAAATATCTTGATGCATTCTCAGTCATCCAGGAAAGTAAATCTGCATATGCAAATGTACTGTTTATAAGATTGGGGAAACCTGCAGTCAGCTGAGACTGAAGAAGTCACTTGGATGAGTGATGAAACGTTTCTCCCACAAAACGCTACGTCCAGATGAACAGAATCAACTTTTGGAGAGGCCAATAAATACATTTTGTGTAAAAGAAGAAAGGAGAGAGCGAGAGTGGAGGATTCACTGTAGGACTGACAGCACGGCTCTTCTTGTTCTCTCTGTAGGAGGTGAACAAGTTCTCCTCCTGTGCTGGATTACAGCAGCATGAAGAAACGATTCAAACAGCAGTCGGGAATTTTCCTTCTTGGTGCGATGCATTTATACACCAGACAATAAAACTACAGCATTCAGTAACCCAACAATAAAAACAACAGAAGTGCAGCTCCTGTGATGTCCACCGAGTTCTGTTAAAATGTCCAACATAGGTTTTGTTGGTGCCTCGCCTGTGCTCCCTGTTACATCTAGTTATCCTGATTTCTGTGTCCCTGTATTCCCTGTTTTACTTTGACAGTCCCGTGTCCTGTGTTGGAGTATTCGGTTTCCTTCCTGTCTCGTGTGTCACATTAGGTTCAGCTGTGTTTCCCTCCTGTTACGTATTCCCTCGTTACCCTCTGTATTTATTGTGTGTGCTTTCCTTAGACACATTCACCCACAGACTCTCCGAGAGACAGCGAGGCAGCCCTGCAGGAGTCTTAGATGTTTGCCAGTTTATAAGTGAATCCCTGAATGTGTGAAAGCTGCGCTCTAGAATTCTGTGCATCAGCTGTTGTTCGTCTTAGGGTCGGAAAACCGGGCGGTGACAGTTTGAAGTCTGGCTGATTTCATTCAAACTTTCCATATAACTTCCCCGTGTTCAGCTGGTATTCATCTCCACATTTCAATCAGATTTCCTAACGCCCAAACCAACCGATGAGGTGACGGTGAGCACGTTCATGTTTTCTGTCTGTGTGGTCTGTGGTCATATCCTTATGTGATGTCATCCAAAGACCACAGACAGAATATTAGACACAGCTCACCGAGCTGGCTGGGTTTATGAAAACTAGGATGTGGTTTTGTCGTACGGCCACTCAACATCCTTCCAGTGAAGATGTTCAGCTCTTTGTCATCAATAATGAGACAGCTGAGCCTCTGGCTCTGCTGAGGATTCCTCTGCAGCTGATTGTTCCTGTCCTTTCAGCCGTGTGTTGTCATCTTCAGGGAATTTCCAGAGAAAACTCACAACCGAAGCATCTGTAAGCAGAACGGTGTTAACGGACAGTCGGAGAGCGCTTTAATTAGCGGTCGTCTCCTTTCTGCAGCAGCTTTGCTCTCCGACAGCTGCGTCTTCATTAGCTCTCGGGGTAATCACTTCACACCCTCTGCCTAAATAACCTCGGAGGCACTTCAGCCCCCGAGGAGCATTTTAAAAGGGTGGTCTTGCTGCTAATTGGTGCTTTTCTGGAAACCCGGGAGGTGCAGGACCTAACGGGGTCTTTTCTGCTTCAACCTGCCGAGTTCAAATGTGTTTAGCTCAAGAGAGGTCATCATTATAGGTCACCACTCCCCAGGCTGTTTCTCATTCCTCCTGTTTTATCTGTAATAATAAGGCTACTCTGTTAGTCAGTCATCCGGTTTCTAAACTGGAGTATCTGCACGTCCGGTTCCCACCATGAAGCATGAAGGAGGAGCTGTGCAAGTGTGGTCTGAGCTCTGAAAGAAAAGCATCTGAACTTCTCCTTGAAGAAGTTTCATCCAAGAAGCTTCTTCAGTTCTAAGAGCAACTGGTGGAGAGTCCCAGATTTAAGCCCTGTGGGAGCGCCCCCCGAGAGGGTCATGGACCTCCTATTGATCCTCTACCTAATCACACAAGCCAAGGTGTGAAAACAGGTGTGGGTCACAATCAGCCAAGGTTTCAGGTAAACCCATTGTGAACCCTAGCCCCGCCCTATCATGTGATTTCCTGAGGTCAGATGGCCCAGGATGTGAGTGGGCGTTAACGCGTCTGGGAAGGATCTCAAAACTGGATTATAGATGGCAGACAGTTGGTGTCGTAAGCCCCGCCCACTGTTCAAAGATGGTCGCTCACAGTGGACATAGATGCTTCTTCACTCCTCTTTCAAACCATCTGTCCAACATGTGAACACTGACATCCTCAAATAGTGACCTTTGACCTTTAGATGCTGATGGACAGCCGAGTCTCGTCCTGTCGAGGTGGATCTGTCTTTCCAAGCTCCTGAGACTATGATTACCTGGATGACTGAAAACCTTCACAGACATATGTGCTAGTGTGGCATCCCCACAACACTGTGCAGAGTGACCCCATCCTATCAGGAATGACCTCATGAAGCTGACCGAAGGATGAAGAGACTTTAAAAAACTCTAAAAGCATCAGGCGTCTGTATATGTCACATGCTGCTGGCATCTTCTGATGGTTTACTCTCCCTGTGAATGGAAACCTCGTAAGAATTTTCTATAAAACATGCTTGGAATCTACACGTAGATATCTGAGGTTATTTGGGGGAAATGGTGAGGAATTTTTGAGGAAACTGTCTGGAAAATTCCTGAGAGGATTGCATCAGGATGGCATGTGATGTAAAAATGTTGCATCCATCTGGAAGACCCTTGTGGGTGAGGGAGCAGCTGAAGGAAGATGGCTGCAAAATGCAACCCCATCAAAACAGAGCATTGCTAAAGCAACACAGACATTAACTGTTTTCTGAAGACGCTGTTTTAGAGCAATCTTTGGTCTCTGCCACAGCTGCAAAACTAAAACTGTGAACTGCAAAAGGTTTCCCTAGAAATCTTATTGAAATGTGGAGATGAATACCAGCTGAAAAACAGGGAATTTATATGGAAAGTTTGAAAGAAATCAGCCAGACTTCAAACTGTCACCGCCCGGTTTTCCGACCCTAAAACAAACAACAGCTGATGCACAAAATTCCAGAGCGCAGTTTTCACGCATTCAGTGATTCACTTATAAACCAGCAAACATATAAGACTCCTGCAGGGCTGCCTCGCTGTCTCTCGGAGAGTCTGTGAGTGAATGTGTCTCGCTGTGTAACTGTAATGGTGTGTCACAGCGTGTGAGCCGTGGTGTCGCTCAGTCTGACTCTCACTGAGCCATTAAATTGATTGAATAGCTGAAGGAGAAACAGGGTGAACAGATACCTGCCTCACAGGGAGCTTTCTCCTTCAGGAGCATTGGGCAGAGGACTCAAACCACCTCCAACCACAGCAACACGTTCACTGAAATATTAACTGCATCTACTGTAGCTGCTCCAGCAGCAGGAACACTACATGAGAGGTTTCTGGTACAATATGACACGATCAGGCTACACGTCAGCCATCAAACATTTAAATAACCTGCCTGATATCGACTGCACAGTACTCTAAAGCTCTCCTGTGCAGTACACGCTTTATGTTTTGGAAGCTACGAGGTGAGGTTTTTCCAGCATGTCCAACAGATTTAGACTGGATTAAGATCTGAGGAATTCAAACTCCATCGCCTTTAAATTCTCATCGAGTTCCTCAAACTTTAAGAATGATCCTTCTGGAAGAGGCCACTGCCTCAGGGGACACTGCTCACATGACCGCAGGGTGTCCGTGGTCTGAAGAAATGTTTGGGTACATGTTTCATGTCAAAGTTGGATCTTAAAGAATCCAAGAACCGGATGCTTCCCAGCAGGAGTTAAGCTCTGACTCTTTAGGCAGGATTTGTACTTTTCCAGTGACTGATGGTGAGGATGGCTGATATTTGAGGGGTCTGGATGTGATTCAGGGTAAGCTTCAAATATAACAACATTGTGCTGTGAGCCAGTCTGTGATTGAATCGGGTCAACGTGGCAGTTACATGCAATCTGTTTGTGATAACACAGCAATTAACTGTGATAATTCAGCAAAATCACAGAGTCAAGCAGTTCCTCCACAAACAGAGATGTAGCTGCTGCAGTCAGCCAGAGTCAGAGCATCATCCTGTGGAGACAGGTTCCCTCCCACCAGGCAGCCTGCAGCACCTTTTGACCACCTTGTAATTGAACGTCGCTCATAGTTGAGGGTGAAACTCCAGACGAGCAAACAAACAGTCTCAGCAACGACCAGATGCAAAAAAACCTCTGTGCCATCACCAGGTGACCACCATTTTTTCTCCACTATTGGGGTAGGCACCAGTAGCCCCAGTACCTGAGCTGCTCTCCCAGGCTGGTTCAGGACCCCTGAACTCCGTCCTCCATAAGGGAAGAACGATTACAAATGATGTTATCGTTAATTAGAAATGAGACTTGTTTTATAAGGAAGCAAAAGGTAAAATAAATATTGGATTGCATTTATATAGCGCTTATAGGCACCCAAAGCACTTTACAATTCCACTATTCATTCACTCTCACATTCACACACTGGTGGAGGCACAGCTGCCCTGGGGCAGACTGACAGAGGCGAGGCTGCCATATCGCGCCATCGGCCCCTCTGGCCAACACCAGTAGGCGGTAGGGTAAAGTGTCTTGCCCAAGGACACAACAACCAGGACAGAGAGGCCGGGGATCGAACCAGGTTACAGATAAGCTTCCCAATCCAACTGAGCCACTGTCGCCAATTTGGATTGACATTATCATTGTCAATCCAAATAAATATACATACATATTTAATTTGACTTCCTGTAAACAGTCAAAGAACAGAATCAGAATCATTTCCCAGCAATTACAACAGTCAGTGAAGGCATCACACCTCAGACACCGGCTCTCAGAAGACAGAGGGTTGAAATGTGAATCACAAACGGGTCGGCTCAGGTTTTAGAGGACAGCCGCTCACCTGCCGTCCATCGATGGCGCCTCTCATCTCTTTGAACGTAGCCTCGAACTCACCGATGTAGTCGTGTTTCCCGTTTGAGTCCCAGTCCCATACGGTGCACTGAGTGGACAAAAAAACCAGAAACAGTTATTCCATCTGAATGATCTAAGGCCGGATTCCACCTTCATCACTTTGTTGGGTTTTCTGTTCTGTGTCCTGCTATTTACGGCTGTAACCCACAAAGCTTCTGTTCGCTCATTAATTGGATGTTTTGCCTTGAACTGAAGGAGATCATTTCAGACTCAACCTGTTCTTTTGTTCTTGTTGTTTTTAGGTCACAGCTTGTTCGGCAAATTGAAACACAGAATCGGTTCAGTCAGCCCGGAGCTGAGGTATGAGCGGTGCATGGCAGGAGGAGGTCTGTCAAAGCCTCAACATCAAATATGATTTCCTGTATTCACATTATGATGTTTCTGGTTTATTTCGGCACGCTGTGATTTCTATTAACGAGTCTACTGCGTCTCTCTGGGCAGCAGAGACTGAAGGAAACCACGAGGAGGAATTTATTGGAATTTATAGCTTTTAAAAATCATTCACATTCATTGAAACTGTGAAAATAAACTTGACTAAAACTCAAAGCGAAATATAACAAATGCAGCAGCGGTTCAGTGATGCGATGGAAACAGACGCTCGTGTCATTAATATGTAAATTCAGAGCGTCGCTGTTAGGATATGAAATAAATATGAGGATGTGTCGAGCCCGAGTTAAACCACACTGTACCGCACTTCAAAGAAAAGCCCAGCTGGAGGCTTCGTCCACCTGACTAGTCCTCCCAGCGGAGCGAGCGGACAGCTCGGACTGGCAGCACCGGGACCAGAACGAGCAACGGGAAGTAAACGAGAAGAGACGGCGGACTGAATCCAGGACAGTTTGACAGGGTTCATGAAAAATAGATGGTGAAGAGGAGCGCTGACAGTCTGCGAGCCGGAGAGGAAGAGCTGCATGACTTTACAAACACACACACAGTCTCATGTTCCAGTTCCACTCTGCTGGTTTAATCTTTTCATATATTCATGCAGGAGTTTCACTGAACAAGTGGGCCATTTCCTGCGTGTCCCATCCATCTTTGTGAGGACCAATGAGAGCTTTATGAGGACAGAGTCATTGTTTCCTGAGTGCGTACTCAGAGGGTTTACACGGGAGCTCCGTCATGTAAACCTGGAAACACTCGGGAAGTTTGAGGATTTAGAAAAGTTCTGACATGTAAAAAGGTTCAACTATGTTTCTACGTCATCCGTCAGAATGAAGCAGATCGCTGATGCTGTCAGAGGTCAGACTGACGGATTTGATGGACTCCTCAGTGGCTTCTTCAGCTAAACCAACCTGTAGCTGTGGTTCACATCTGTGCCTCAAGCTACCAGCTGAAAACTGATGAATGCAATTAACAGCAACTAAATCAGGTGATTTTTAGAGGCTAAACCTGAAAAAAGAAAGACGAACCATGGGCATCGGTCTCCTGACTGATAAATCGCTCACTGATCCAACCAGCTCTTGTGGGGGCACCTCTAGTCTGAGCTCGTCACCGTGTTTCTACGGCTGAGCCCAGACGCCCACAGTGGGCACTTCACCATCAGAGTTAGAGGTGCTAATTCGCAGCACTTCACACTCAGCTGCAGACCACCAGTGTGAGTGTAAAGTCAACATGAGCAAATGGAACATCATCCACAAAAACACAGATGAGATCCTCAGCTGATCTCAGCCCAGCTGCACCTCAGCTGGGCCCAAAGTTTCTGTGCATTAACGTCACGAACAGAGTCGGCGATGAGGTCGAATTCCCCGGCGGTCCGAACAGCCCAGCTCCCTGCTCTTTAAAAGTACCACGTGTGGTTGTCTTCTGCAGGTTTAACTAACCGACCTACTCCCAGTTAAACAGACACGAATGCAGAACTTGTGCAGCAAAGGAGCCGTTCTACTCTCTGGGATGAAAACGTGTTGATGGGCAGATCACCCATGAGCACCTTCATCATCAGAAGATCAGGAACATCCTCAGAAACAAGCACAAACCCTCCTGTGTGCTCAGAGGACGTTTCACAGTGGAAAAGCTGATTTTCCTGATGAATCTTAGGGATTAGTGACAGAAACAGGAGGGTGAATGGAAGGGGATGCAACAACACATCAAACCCACACAGAGACTCAAATCTGACCATCCTTCAGAGGCGTCCTCCACCCTCTGTTTTGATCTCTGCGGAGAAGGATTCGCCCTGCGGCAGATAATGAGCCCAAACACTCATCGAAGCTTTGAAGAACTACTCGACTTTGGTTAAAACGTGTCCGTGTTTGCTGAAGGGATGGGTCGCAAACATCTGGAGTCAAGTGTGCGAGCAAATTAGATCAGTGTGGGTAAATCTGCATCTGCTTTTATATGCACACATTACTGTGAGCCTGATTATTTCTGGGTGTAAATTTGTGTGTGTGTGTGTGTCCTTCCCTCCTCATTATACTGAAGATCAGCAGCAGCAGAGATGGCAGCAGCTGTGTAAAAACCTCCTCTTCACACAAATTAGCAGAGCCATCCGGGATTAAAGAGAAGAAAAGGGATCGCAGCGCTTTCTATTCATCTACCTGAGAGGCGACACGCTGAGAGTTTTAATGAGCTGTCACACTCACGGCTTCATTCACTCAGCGACATTAGCAGCTCAGAGGACTCATCACCCAAATCCTGAGACCTGTGATGTCCTGTCTCAGAGAGCGGCTTCACCTTTAACGTCGATAAACGGGAGCCGGTGTCACGTAACACTAATGCGAGCTGTTCCTGCTCGCTCGCTCCTTTCTCATCCTGCTGATTTTAAATGTTTTCGTCCTGAGTTTGCAGATAACTCATCTTTAGTATTTCTTCTTTCTTCAGCATTTTGGATCATTTTCTGCTGCTTTGTTGTAAAATCACTCATTCTTTCTAGGTGTGTCAAATATCTTCACATCTGTACTAAAATAAAAACATTTTTACCATTAAGTTAGGGGGGAAGTGCTGGGGAGTTCCCATGATGCACTGGGTGTTTCTTCCTCATTATGTGTTAATAGACCTCTCTGCATTGAATCATATCTGTTATTAATCTCTGTCTCTCTTCCACAGCATGTCTTTATCCTGTCTTCCTTCTCTCACCCCAACCAATCGCGGCATGGCCCCGCCCCTCCCTGAGCCTGGTTCTGCCAGAGGTTTCTTCCTGTTAAAAGGGAGTTTTTCCTTCCCACTGTCGCCAAAGTGCAGCTCATAGGGGGTCATATGATTGTTGGGTTTTTCTCCGATTTGGCGCTTTATAAATAAAGTTTAACTGAATTGAAGTTAGGACTCATGATGTTATAATACAGGGTATAAGTTATTGTGCAGCTATAAAGACTTTACCTTCAGTAATGAACAACACTGCAAGAATCTTGAGCCAACTCTCAGTTCTCTGTCTGTTGTAAGAAAAATGAGCAGCAGGTGCAGCGATTTAATGAAACGTCTTTGTACAATTCTAACAATCTTCAAAGTGTTCATCTTTATTCCTCAGCACAGCCCGAACCCTCTCAGGCTGCTTCCTGTGAGGATCTTCAGCAGCAGCTCTTCAGCCTTCTTCTTTAGATGTTTCTGCCTGTTGTTCTGTTCTCTGTCAGGATGATCCCACGCTGCTTCAGTGAGGCTGAGCTCTGGGGAGGCCCATCCATGACTCATCGTGCTCCACTCTGTGCTTTCACTGCACAGACGGTGTGTTTGGATCATTGTCATGGCGAAAAATGAAGCTGCCAATCAGATGTTTCCAGATGTTACTGTGTGGTGGATCAACACCTGACTTTTCAGCATTTGTAATTCTATGAATTTTGATAAGATCTCCAATGCTACTGGCGAATGAGACGTGTCATGAAACAGGAAGTGCTTAAGTAGAGTATCTTGATGCATGCTCAGTCATCCCGGCATGTAAGTCCCAAAAGGTTGGACCTTTCAGTCTCAGCTGACTGGAGGTTTCCTCAACCTTATAAAAAGTTTATTCAGTGGTGCAAATGTGCTGTTCATAAGGTTGGAACCTGCAGTCAGCTGAGACTGAAACGTCCAGATGAACAGAATCAACCTTTTGGGACTTAAGTAGATCAGAGAAGCACTGTATAAGAATGGGTCCATTTACCATACATACTGATGATGATTTGAACCAAAAATGCCCCAAAATGCCTTTCCTCCCATTTCTCTTCACTAAGACTGGCTTCCTGACAGCTGCTCTTCCTCTGAGAACATTTCTGATGGGTGAACAGTGAACAGCAGATAAATCTCCTCGGTCCTGTGTGAGGTGTTTGCTGGATTTTTCACATTTTTAATAACATGAATGTTAGATGTTGTTCCTATTATCTAGATAAGTTTTTAGACCTCACACGTCCGCCTTTGCCTTTTCACCAGCAGACACACAGCCCACCATGCTGAGATACGCCACAGCTAACAGAGATCTGGGAATCACCCTGTTGGTGCAAAAACACTGCATGAGTGTCACAGTGGTGTCAGTGTGTTTGAACCACTGTCTGCTATACGTCTCCCACCCGATGACTGCTCTTCTGTCTTTTGGCTAAGGGCACTAAAATGTAATTATCAGGAAGTTAGCTAGTGTGGCTCTTCCCTGCATCGTACCAGCTCGGGTGGATTTTCACTCCAGCTGTAAACAGATAATTACAACACTGAGCTTTATGCAGGTATAAGACACGGGGCTGTTCATGTAACAGAAACCTCCCCCACATCTGTGTTCACCTCACAGAAACAATCTTGCCTGTGGAAAATAAAACAATATCAGAGCAGTATTTTAATTTGATAGGTTTTCTCCTCCATGATGGATGTTTAGGCGCAGTAACTGGCCTCGGCGCTAAATTAGCTTTTACAAGCAGCAGGTTTTCAGCCTGAAGCAGAACAACATGAAGCAAACAGCCTGCTTCAGTCTGCTAAAGCTGCCGATGACAGTTATTAATCACCTTTATTTGTCTCACTTCAGGAAACCATTAAATGATATCCAGCAGCTCTAAGCCTGCCACTGTCTGATCCCCATTTAATAAAGTCCATCTCTATTCATCTATGTGCAGCTTTAACCTGACATCCACTCTGGCGCTGATGAAAATGCCTTCAGGTAACGATAACAAACCTCCACTCGGACGGGATTTATGTCTGCAGGTGAGTTTTAATATTACCTGTTTGCTGATTTCACGAGTTATTCTCAGCTCCTCCCCAGCTGTAAGGATTACACCTGAGAGTACTTCCTGTTTTTCAGTGCACTGGCTCCTCCTCCTGTTTCTCACACATACACTTCACCTCTCCAGGTATTAATAGCCGACTGTGTTATCAGTGTTTGGGCATTGTAGCCGTTTTTCTTGATCAATCTGAGAACAGTGTGATTGCTTTTATTTTGAAAGTCTTGCTGCAGGATCACAGCTCAGCCCGTTCTCACTCCCGAGGCGTAACATCCCGACGATTTTTCAAGTCCCACGCCGTTCCTGAGGAACGCGAAAGGTGACCTTATGCTACGCGGCAGGTTGTGGGTGAAATCCAGTAGAATGACGATCCCGCCGTAATACACGTTCCAACCAAGTATTCCAGCCCTAACCTTAACCTTTATCCCTAACCAGCACTTTAATGATGTTAAATCGTGTTTTCCAAAGCGATTTAAGTAAAAAGAATGAACATGTGTAGATTGATTCCAAACGGTTCTCATGTTTCCTCATTTTTCCAAAGTCATCATCAGAGATGGGCAGTAACGCGTTACTTGTTACGGGTAAATTATTTAAAGTTATTAATTTATCAGAAAACACTTGGGATTATGATGTCACAAATTAGCAGAAATTTCATCTATTTTCTGCTTTTTATCTTGTTCCAGCTCCAACATTCAAAGTGGAGACACCCGGACCTCGTCTCCTCTCAGGAGCAGCTGAACATGCCTGAAACATCTCCTTCCTCCTGGAAACACCTCACTCAGACCCTGAAGCATGTCAAAGGGCTCCTTTCTGCGTGGAAGAGCAGCGGCTCTACTCTGAGATCCTCGTGAAAGTTAAAAAATTAAAATCACAAACTGTAAACTTTGGAATTACACTGTATTATAAAACAGTTTCTATTAAAACACATTTATATTTTCTGCAGGCAAACATTTCTGAATCCTCAGGATAAGCTGAAACTGGAAGCACAGGCTGCCCTCTGATCAGAGGAGCCCTCCCTCAGTCTGCAGCAATCTAAAATTCATCATTTCCTCGGATCCATTTCACCTCGGGACATCCTGCTGTCCTGCTGCTGATCATTTCACTGGAGGTGGCTGACCTCCTCAAACCTCATCTCTGTGCTGCTGACAGGGGGTCCAGCCTCTGGCCCCCGTGACTGATTGGAAATTCGGGTCAAAAACGGTGGATAATGAATAGAGGACAGGAAGAGCGATGATGGATGTGTTCCTCTGGAGTCACTCAGCTCTGTCAGGTAAAAACCTCCCATCTCTGGGACAAATGCAGCCGTAGTTTCAGGTTACAAACAACAGAAAAGATGCAGGAGACTCGATGCAAAGTTAGTTTGGAAATGTGCAAAAATTCCAGCTGTCAATAAAACTTAAATAAACAAAGAATGAAAAGTTTTGTTTCCCTGCTGACTGAAGTTTGACCTGCTGCTGCGGCCAATCAGATGTCTGCATTTAGACTGGAGCCACAACATCCATCGACTGACACAAGAGACACGAGATGTGTGTACTGGTAACCTGTGAGGACGTGACGAGTGTGCAAAGGGTCACAGCACGAGGACAAAATCAGCAGTGTAAGTAAAAGCTCTGACTGCAGCCACATGGAGACTCATTTAAACACATTTATAAAAATACGTTTTTGTCCTTTCATCAACTCAAAGTCTTGTTTTATGATGAAACATCTCCCAGCAGTCTTTGCTCCATCTGTGTCACGGCTTAAAAAAAGTTATAAAGTGAAAGCTGAACCAAGGTCTCGAAGTTACCAGGATGTCGGGTCAAGAAAAACAATGGGAAGGAAAATCCACCTCAATGATAACTGTCTGTTCCTGTCTGTGTGGGCTGTTGGCGCTGGTTCAGTTTGCCTTCTCCACTACAGTCTGCCCACAGCAAGGCTTCCAATGATCAGCTCGATTACCTGCCTGCCCTCCTGCCTGTCATATCTCCTTGGATCCCCTCTGAAGTCTCCAGAGCAGGACCTCCACATCTCAACACGTTCACTCCCTGCATATGACACTCTCATGGACACCTTCCTTGGAACAAGACTGTCTCAACCTGCAAAGTTCCCGGTCTGTATCTCTCTTTGTGTCTCCCCGTGATTAATCAGTTCCTGGCCTCGATCTCCCACGGTCCCCTGCCCTGTGTCGGTGCTCCTCGTGTAAATTCTTGTGTTAACCTTGAGTCTCATTTCTGTAAATAAATTCTTGTAAATAGTTCATCGCGTGTTTGAGTCTATGTTTGGGTCCCAACTTCATATGAACCTCTGGTTCATGACACTTTGAGCTAATGGATCCATCCATCATTCATCCATCATCCATCCATCCATACATCCATCATCATTCCATCATCCATCCATCCATCCATCACTCCATCACTGTCCACCCATCCATCATCCATCCATCATCCATCCATCCATCCATCACTCCATCACTGTCCACCCATCCATCCATCCATCCATCCATCATCACTCCATCACTCCATCATCCATCCATCCATCACTGTCCACCCATCCATCACTCCATCCATCCATCTATCCATCCATCATCCATCCATCCATCCATCACTGTCCACCCATCCATCACTCCATCCATCCATCCATCCATCACTCCATCCATCATCCATCCATCACTCCATCACTGTCCATCCATCCATCACTCCACCCATCCATCCATCCTGCCTTAGGGGAACTGTTGCTGCTCAGCACTGATTTGTCAGTTTCCATCTCAGAGTGTGATGTGTGATGATAGTTGAAATAGAATGAAATCCTACAATCCTGCTTGACTTCCTCTGAGGTTCAATTTTTTCTTTATCTAGATGAAAGTGCAGGTGAACCAAAAATTGTCAATAAGCTCCTCCTTTTCTGACGGTCAGAGGCATGAAGAGAATCCAGCTCACTCAACACTAATTAGCATCAATTTGCCTCATTTTATAGACTTTACATGTAACTGTTAACACTTCAAAGAACAGACTGTCACTTTGTTTGTGGTTGGGGTCATGACCTTTGGTTTGCTTTCAGAGCGGGTGACCAGCAGGGCGTCTAACAGTTATGACTTTGATGTTTCTCAAAATCGTGTGCAGTTTCGACCAAAATGTGAGAAAACTGTCAACAGTGTTTGGTTTTAACACTTTAAAGATTTTTTTTAAGCTGTCAGTGAAAGGTCTTTGGAAGCGATGTTCAGCGTTGCAGCACTCGCAGGTTTCTGTGTTCTGCTTGTTCCTGAGTGGGTTCCTCCCACAGCCCAGTCTGATGCTGACATGGCTGTGGATGTGAGGAATAAGGAGCTGTATGAATGTGTGTGTGTTAGACTGTGATCTTTAGTCAAAGTGTGTGTGTGTGTGTGTGTGTGTGTGTGTGTGTGTGTGTGTACGTGTGTACCTGCAGTTTGCGTTCATGGTCTCCGCTGCAGAGCGAGTTGAGGGAAACTTTGAAGGTTTTCCACACAGGATTGAGATTATTCATGACGGTCTGAGAGACACAAACACAGAGCAAGGTCAGATCTAAAAACAGCTTGCGCTGCATCTCAGCGCGCTGCGCTGCGCCTGCTGCAGTCCTAAACTGTGTAAATGTGCAGCAGCTCTGAGGAGAACTGCTGGCTGAGAGGAGTCATCCTCGTTTTTCCAGCCTGGTGTGTTTCCTGGAAGCGTGTGTTGTGTCTCGTGGGTTAACTCAATAAAAGACTTTTGTTGGATTTTAACCTGTGAAAGTTTTGTTTATTGTGTCAGTGGCTCCGCCTCCTCGCTGCTCGCTGTGTGTTAGAGAGGAGAGGCTGGAGCGTCGTTGCCTCACGGTCATCTTTACTGCTGTTTTGTAATTAAAATCATGTTTTAACACATTTTTCTTCCATTCTTGGGTCATTTCACAGTCTGCCTGCATTTAATTTTACTCACAGGTGTAAGAGAAACGCTCTCCTCTGTGATTCCATGCCGCTAAGAGCAAGTAAGGTCAGAGACTTCCTTAAATGTGCAAACAGACAGCTGACTGCAAGAAAGAAACTTTTTGGTACTGAGGGCTGGCTTCTGCTTGCTCCTAACTGATTGGTGGAAACACTCCCTGCCCGGCAGCTGGCCAATCAGCAGCTTTTATTGGGCCACTGGTTATGTCGAAGCCTGCTCTCCAGCTAATCTCCCTTTTATAATAACCACACAGGGTGAAGCAGCTGGGAGCTGGAAGCAGCTGTCAACTTGTTGCATGACCTTCTACGATCATGTGATGAAAGCAGAGCCTCCATCCAGGGAAACTTGTTGCCTGACAGTGGCCTGCCTTTTTCACACTGAGCTGCAGGCAAGGAGCTAAATTGGATGGGAGACGGGAGGAAGCAATCAGAAAGGATGTCCCTGCTGTCAGCTGGGGAGGACTGTTGCTGCGCTCTGTGGGACCTGTTGAAAAATCTCCATGTGCTCACGAATGAGAGGAATCCCAGCTGTGCAGCTACAGCTAACCAATCAGCAGCTTTGATAAATATCGCTCCTCAAGAGAAAAACACTCAGAGCTCCAGAAAAAGCTGTTATAACCATAAAAAGAGGGTTTTTGTGCATTTCCAACTCTCCGCCTGCCTGAATCCCACCGAGGGAGGTGGAGAGTGCAAAGTTTGCATGACCCAGAGACACACAGCAGACACACAGCAGACACACAGCAGGCTGAAAATCAGATCAACACAATGGGTCAGCCAACAAATATCTCTGGGGGAATATTCACCAACCAGGTCACCAAAGTCCATCTAAGCAAAGTCGTAGAAACAAGTTAAAGCTGAACTCACTGTTTACATAAAGAACAATGAACCAGATTATACAACTTGACTTTGATGACACTAAAACTAACCACCGATGCATTATTATTATTTATAATAATAAACAAGTGAACTGCTGTATTCTACTGTTGATACCCAACAAATCCTGACGATGGCGTGTTGAATGCAGTTTGTAAGTAGTAGTAAGTAAGTAAAATTTATTTATATGGCACTTTTTAAGACAAGAAGCTGTTACAAAGTGCTTCACATGGGAATGAAGGCATTGAATAATTCAGCGTTTAATGTTAACAGTGGTGTTTGTGTGAGTGGAGGACGCGAGTGTGCCGATGTGTGTTTGTACCTCAGTTCTGTAGACGAGCTGCAGTGTGGCGTCATCGTTCAGTCTGTGGATCTCCAGGAACGGATCCGACTTACTGAAGAAGTCCTAAAAGTACAAACGCAGAGTTCACTCCAAACACACAGTCGGGACATTCAGTCTGATCATGTTCATACTGGCTTTATATGCAGCGCCCCCTGGTGTTTGTACACAGACTTTGTTTCCAAACCAGCACAGACTGGATATAAAAGATGGATGTAGCCACCAGATGGTTTGTGGACATTTTGAGTTGTTGCTGTCACATGTTGGTTTATTGGAGCTAAACGTGAGTACGAGGCTAACAATATCAGCTAACCATAGCTAGCTTAGTTAGCAAGCTGAATGGATCAGAAACCTAAAGCTGCACATTATCTGTGTAATGTAATTACATTAACATGCTCCACAACAACATTCAGAGGTCTTAGTGTCGGCACCCATCTGTCAGGTAAAGAGGCCACGCCCACAATAATTAACAGGTAAGTTATAAGACTCTGGTTTGGTTTCTGTGAAGTTTTAATAATAATTTAATTTTTGTGATATTAAAACTTTTTGGTTCCTGTTTTCCCTTTTTAGTTATTGTTCTAGTGATGAGGTTCAGTTTTATCTATATCATTCTGATCAGTAGTAGTATTGGTAGTAGTTGTAGTACTAGAAGCAGTAGTTTGTGTTGTTTTTCTGGTTATTCTGGTGTTTCTGTGTTTTCTACCTCTGTTGTTGTGTTTGGTGTGCAGTTGTCTCTGTTTTACTTTGATAGTTGGCTTCCTCTGATGTCCTGTTTTGGATTTAACTTCCTGTATGTAATTATATTGATTATTGATTATTTTCCCCTGTTCAAAAAGCCTTGTGTTTCCAAGCTGCGGCGAGTCCTCGGTGTATATATAGCCCTGACTGCTTTCCCTGCAGAGTTTCTGTCTTCTGGATTTTTACTTCCACTGACGTCTCCAGACTTTATCATTTTTTTTTGTTTTTGTTTTTGTTTTTTTGTTTTTTTAACCTGTCCCGTTTGGTTCTTTTGCCATCAGAATTATTGTCTAAAGGCGAAGAAAGATGCCCAACGGATTTACTTTACCAAATGGACCATCCCAGCCTTGCCGTAATGGTCCATCTGATTCACCTTTTATTGTTTATTTTATTTTCACTTGCTGAATACGGGACAGACTTGACTGGTGGAAAGAAAGGGGAGAAAGAAAGAGGGAAAGAAAAAAAAAAAAAAAAAACCTGAGAAGAGGGACGGGGAAAAAGGGCAAAAAACAAAAACCAACAGAATAAGCAGATAAAAAAAAAAATACATATCGATCACCTGGATCACCTGTTGAGAAAGAAAAAAGAAAGCAAGCAGAAGAAGACAAGAGTAATAAACAAGATCACAATGATCTATGGGAATATGACAGTAAATACTAAATATTAAACATTATGGTGCAGCACGTAAGATCGACAGCGCACAGTGTGCTTTGAGGTAGGAGCCCAAAAGGGTGTAGTTTGTGTGTGATCACCTGTGTGTACACCTGTGAGCATGGACGCGCTTGTTTTTAAAAGGTTCCTTCATGTAATGATCTGCTAGAGGGTGTGGGGGGCCACTGCCCCGACCTCCAGGGCATGAAGCAGGTATGGAGGAGATCCAGGCTCCAGACATCCAGAGGCCCCCAGAACACAAGAGACCAAGGAAGACCAACAGAGGGGCAGCCGCGCCACTATCCCAGAAAGAGCTGAGGAGAGTCCCAGATGAGGGGTCACTCAGCAGCCGCGGAGCAGAAGCCAGGGGGGTTGCAGTGACGTGCCCGTGACCTCCGCCAGCAGCCAGCTGTGCCTGAGTGACCGAGCCCCGGGCCGAGAGGCCGAGGGCACCCCACCCCGAAGTGGCCCGAGCGAGCCCCAGGCTCCAGGCCCCGATAAACAGCCGCCAAGGAGTGAGCCGGTGGGTACCTGGGCGCCCACCCCCGGACACAAAGAACCACCAACGCACCGATGTCTGAGGGCGTCTGCCACCGGCAGGGGAAGTGGTGGGGGGAGATGGGCCTCCAAACCTTGGAGGGCCTGAGATGTCCCCAGAGAGGTGGGGTCTGATACCCAACCTGACATATAGACACAGACATACAGGCACACACAGATACAAACATCTATTCCCACCCTCATGCTCTCAACACTCACCCAACGTGGAGACAGACATAGAGAGACACTGTACACACAATCACACTCCCCAAGCGTACTCTAAGCCCCGGGTCTAGGTACCCTTGCCCCTGGAGGGGGAAACTGCGCCCAGACCCAGGTGGTGTTACCCTTTTCCCTGAGGTGGGGAGAAGCAGACCGCCCCGACTCCGCAGCAGCAGGGAGGCCCCACATTCCAGACCCCAGACTTTATCAGTTTTTAAATGTAGCTTGTTTCTTTTCTTTTACCCCATGTTTTTAGTTTGCTTGAACATGAAACATTTTAAAATGTGCTAACAGAGTTGATGGTTTTGCATTATGAACGTAACCACTGAGTAATGCTTTCATTCAGACAAACACAAAGACTCTCAGGACTTGTGATGTTTACTTTCTAATCCTTACCCTGTCGCTGTGATCATTACTTCAGTGATGCTCGGGTTACACTTTGTGGTGTGGGTTTCAGAGCCCACCATGCCTGAGTGATTAATGACTCCCACTCATGTTCACGGTGGCTGTTTGAACATTAGCCCTGTGAGGTCTGAGTACTGTAACCCCACCCAATGCTATCAGGACGTGTCATTTCTCATTAATGGAAGTGATTCAAAACACAGATACATGTATCAAAAACTATTTATGTTTTTTACTTTTCATCATTTAACCTTTACTAAAAAGATCTTCCTGTGACCGTGTGGTGTATGGGGCACACGTACTTTAACTACTATAAGTACACTTAGCTTTCAAAATTCTGTTTGTTGTTGTATTCATTTTATGTACTTGGAAAACTGCAGCTAAGCTGGTGTAGATGTTCTGCACACTGCTGAAAAAGAAGCCCAAACTTGCAGTTCCTCTAATGTCCACCGGAGGCTCCAGCAGTGAGTCGGTCCCCATAGTCCCTCATGTTAAAAAGTCCAAAATTACAGCAGAAGTAAACTTTATGGAGACTTTCCCCATTTATAACAGTTCAGAGAGTGGTGAGGTCCTCCAGCTAGATAATTCAGTCACTTTAATAGGAAGGTTTCCCAGCGCAGGCAGGTGGAGACGTAGGTGGAGACGCAGGTGGAGTGTCGGGCAGGCCTCATCCAATACTATGAGTACTTAAACTAGGATGACCATCCGTCCTCTTTTCCCCGGACATGTCCACTTTTCATGTTCCGTCCGGGGCGTCCGGGGGGATTTTCAAGATTGATAAAAATGTCCAGGTTTTTCTATAGTCCGACAGAGGACCCATATGTGTGATGTCATCCTGCTGCTTTGTGAGCGCTTGTTCTGCGCTCACAGACCGGACAGACAGCGCGCAGCAATGCGCCTAATGATGTTTAAAAGATCCCAAAGCGCAAGTGCTTCTTTTCAGACGAACTGCAAAAGAAATTTTCCTCGTACTGTCCCGGTTTTTTTGCACTTGTTGACTTGTAAAAGCCTATATGAAATATTTTATTTCACAATTCATTAACTGCACAGAGAAGGCATCGTTTAAATATGTTAAATATGTTTCTTTAAGCAAGTTCTTCATGACTCAGCCAAGTGTCCTCTTTTTTGGAAATCAAAATATGGTCAACTTAAACTGGACATAATGTGTCTGTCCTGTAGAAGCCTTTTAATGTATTTATCTGACAAATATTATAATGTTTAAATTCTAAAAGTTTATATTTTAGAATTGAATCTTATTCAGTGATTTCTTTTGTTATTTTGCACTAATTAGCGAAGCATCTGTGCGCTGCATCAATAAACTCTGCAAAAGCAGCTTGCTGATCAAGCTAACTAGCATTAGATGATAATTTAGCATGTCGCTCCATCGAGGTAACGTCTGACATGAAAAAACAAAATATAACAGAGCCGCAGCCCAAACACTGTCCATGAGATGGTGGAACCTGCCCTTCTTACCTTATTATAGAATTTAAATAAAATTCTATTTACAAAAAATCAACCAAACAAACAAAAAAAGAATTGAAAAGTGACATTTATTGAGAAAGACATTCAGGAGGTAACTGGAGGGTCCCGGAGTGACAGATGCAGTTTTTACCTTATCATCCAGCTTCCTGGCGCTGAAGGAGAGCTCGATGTAGTCGTCGTTGCCCGTCAGCTCCTCTGCTGTGATCTGAACACACACACACACATTTTTCCCTTTGATAAGAGCCTCATTATGAAGCCAGGGTGCAGCCATTAAGTCAACAACAAACTCTGAATATTCAGATCAGATTGTGTGAGATCAAACGAGCCACCCTGCTCAGGGAGCTCCTCCAAAACAATGAGCAACTTTTAGCATCAAAGTCGGGGAAATGTAAAGCAAAAGGCTCAAAGTGCTCAGTCAGGCTAACGGGGAAAGTGAGGGCGCTGCTGCAGATGAAAACGCAGGCTGCAGAGAATCGGAAAAACAAAGTGCCTACAGACACACGGGGAAACTTTTACAGGTTAAAGCTGAGACTTCCAGCAGTTCCTGATGGGGGCAGTGTTGTCACTGTCCCGCTGCATAAACCAAGACGTAGTTATACAGAAGTGTGGCTATTTGGCCTGTTGTCATGGTAACGTGATGCTGCCACACCTGGGCGGCAGGTTTAGTGCAGAACAGCAGAAGGTTTCTGACGACAGCCGCTCTGCAGGCGCAGCTTCTGCTTCTAAGAAGTGAAGCTAAGTGTACACCTGCATTACTGCTAATGACCAGCAGGGGGTGACTCCAATGACTGCGAAAATGTGTGACTGTATAAAAGTCGTAGTAAGCAGTTTTCTCACTCATTTTTCTGTATATAGCAGCAGAGCACAGCAACACTGGTTTCAGGGTCCAACTTTCTTTTCTTACACAATAATTTCATAGTTTGTCCAGCGGAGTGACTCCAGCTCCTCGTTTAAGATACAGCTGATCAGACACGTGATGTCATGGTCTCAGGGTTTTGTGGTATTTTTGAATCCTGGTTTCATGGCTGTTTGACTGATGTGGAGTTACTGAGGTCGGTTTCCATTTTCAGACGTCTCTCCCGTCTGTCCGTGCCACACAGGAGCTTTCTTTGTCTTAGCTGCTCTGAAACATCCAGTCAGTGATGATGCTAACTGTCTCTGCTTCAGTCACATACAAAGGCAGTTTTGCACTCATTTCTCTTCTTCTACAGAACACTGAGCAGCGACTACATCAGTCAGACGCGTCATCAGAGGAACGGCTGAGTCGAAGGCAGCATTCGTCCTGCACACAGTTCAGGTCACTGTTATCACCAGATCACAACAACTGTCCCCTCGAGGTGCTTTGCATTGTAAGGTGAAGACTGTGCAGCATTAAAGAGAACATAACGTGCTCCAGACCAGGACACGTGTTCAGCGTACGTTGCCGTGGTGATTTAAAGAGCCGCACGTCCCTGACACTACATTGCTCTCTAACACAGGTTGAAGGTTACGTTGTTTTTCCTGTTTTGCCATCCTTACTGACCATCTGCTCCACCTCTGCTGTCTTCACCTGTCTGAGCTGCTGCTGTTCCTGCTGCCTCTGCTTTCTCTGCTCGTCTTCATTTTTACTTTGGCTCATTTGCTGTACTCCACACCAACACTGACATTATCTTCTTAACTGGTTTGTGAAACAGGAAGTACATATTTTACATATCAGGACATAAGAAGTCCTTACATGTCTTAGGGAAATAAAAAGTAACCAACACATGACACATTGTAACATTTTTTAACAAAAGTTAAGTCAAAATGCAGAAACACTGTGAAAAACTAAGCACAGCCTCCCTGTAGCCTCCCTGCAGCCAGGCAGGAGGCTGCAGGCTGAATTCACTTAACTGTTCCTCAGTCAGCGTGAGCTCCTCTGTAAAGGCAGATGTTTTGGCAGTTTGTTGGTCTGAATCATTCGGATGTGTTAACAGTTCAGAGGCAAGACTTTAGCGATGATCTCAGAGAAGCAGCTGTTGCTGCCCGTCGATGTATTTGACGTTAACGTGCCAGACGTCACAGGAGTGGACATCACAGCAAATTCACCCTGAGGTCAAACAACACAATGCTCAAAACAAACACACACGTTTTCGTAACTTAGTGGGGACATCTACATACTGCTTTCCTTAGTCTGTGAATCTCTCTGGCACTTTTAACAGTTTGTGGAAAATTCTGACGTGAGTGTTGAGCTTCTGTCAGGATAAAACAGACGTGAGGAGAGCAGTTTGTCTGAAAGCATCACTGCAGTTCCTGAGCAGCTGCCCCTCAGCAGCTTCTGGCTGGATAAAGCCTGAGCACAGCCAGCAATGCAGCGTGCATTCTGACAGTCAGCATAAGTCAAATCCTGCAGCAGGACTCGCACAAATCCAGCTGTAAACATGAAAAAGGACCAACAACATAATCCCTGCAAATTTAATTAAGACGACATATTACGAGGCAGATAAACAAACAGCTGAGCAAATTTAATCCACAGACTGAAAGCATCACAGCTCATTTCCTGGGCAGTGTGATATGTGTTGTATGACTGATGAGGAAGAGACGCATTTATAGACCAACATCAGCGACCCGACAGGCTAACAAGGCCTCCAATCGACTCACCAGTCGATTAAAACCAGAGATCTCAAACCTGATGATCGTTTATCATAAATGTTGGTTTCCTGCTGAATGACTGACATGTTTACATGGTGACGGATGGCATTCAGACAACAGCTGATCAGATCGCACGTGGAGAGACGACACATCGCTACACACATGCAATCAACACAAACACACGTTTATCTTCATGGAAACACAGAGTTCATCTGCAGACGGAAAGAAGAGGAAACAGAGGAAGGGGATAGGAGGGAAAAGGAGACAGGACAGAAGGGGACAGGATAAAAAGGAGGGAGGGGGGAAGGAAACACAACAAAAGCTTTAATTTTCTGTAACTGCAGCTTCTTCCTGCACTGAAATCCCTTTGAAATAAATCCCCATGAAGCATTTCATGTGTGCACAGAGGTGAAGAGGAACATCAGAGGGGGATTTTCCAGCTGTGAATTTGGGGATAAATGAAGGAGCAAATCTGTGTGAGGAGCAGACGCCGGCCCGTCCTCGGTCCAGCTGAGAGCATCCCTGCTATCAGAGCTGTGACCAGAACACCACAGCACCAATGAAAATCCCCGTCTGATGGAGGCTTTAATGTCTTGCAGTCACAAACTGTAAACGGCACAGAAACAAACTTTAAATTCACAGAGAGAAAAGAGCTGACAGAGAAAAACCCCGAAGGCTTCGGCGTGAGAGGAGGAGGGACTCAGAGACGCTACAGAAGCAACACGAAGGAGGAGAGGGCAGGGCTCACCGTGATGATGGCTTTCCCCACCGTGCCTCCAGGTCTGAGCAGAGCTTTGGACAGTTTCCTCTGGGAGATGATCTGTGCGCGCGCACACACACACACACACACACACACACACACAGTGTTAATACACACAGCTACTTCTGTACATACATGATTGATTTACAGCAGGAAGCTGTTTGACAAAGAAAATTGCCAGACAGCAATTTTCTTGTAAATTAGACATTTTTGTGGAGTGGACCACCCATAATTTCGTTCAAATACAATGACAAAAAGGACTATTCTATTCTATTCTATTCTATTGTAATTCTGCTCTGGATCATCTGCTTACCAGATTAAAGGTCCCACATCTCCCCACTTTAAGTGCAACAGGGAGCACGCCCTCCATCAGCTTTCAGGACTCTTAAATCCTCACCCTTCCCTGCAGAGTCACACTTCTTCTGGCTCACCGTTGTTCCTCCCACTCGGGTCAAACAGTTTGTTTGTACCATCACCTGTTGAAGGTCAGGTGGTGATCGAGCTGCTGAGGCTCAGCTGAGGTCTGCTGGTTCTCCGGAGCCTTTAAAAAGTCTGATCTGTGTGTTTGAGACGTTAGGATGAAGCTTTGTGCCAGTTTGGCCATTCTGGTGTTTTGTCTTTGATTCTTCTTCTGATCACAGCTGCTTTCACTATCACACAGTCTGTGAATGTGTGCTTTTTAGTTGTTGTTGTTGTTTTGTTCAGTTCTTTTGAATTTTATTTTGTCTTTTGTGTCTCACCTGCTCGTTTTTAAAGCTTTGTTCAAACCTACTCTTCGTGCTGGATCTGATTTTCTTGTAGTTTTTAGGCGATAATCTGTTTTCGTTTTTTTCAGGATTTTCCGGGACATGCCAAGCTGTTAACATATTCTTTAATGTGTTTAAATACTGCTCCTGAACCATGTTTCCACTTCAGTTCCAGCATGAAAACCTCTCCTGCTGTTAAAAATCAAACCTGTGCTATCGGCGGGATAGAAAAGAAGCTGTTTTACTTCATTACGGAGTGAAATCTCGCCCCTCTGTGTGCCAGAACTGCTTCTTCCAGGCCCGTTAAAAACCTGCGGTGCTCCGTCAGCCATCTGGCTGCTGAACGAGCTGGCAGAACTGACGCTGCTGGCAGAAACAAAGACGATGGTGAGGAGGAGGCTTTTCCCGACTTTCCGCAGTCATCCGAGCTGATTGTTTCATCACCCACTTGGCTCCATCTCCTCATCTTCTTCTTCTTCAGATAAGCGTGTTAAAACTCTTCCAACACATTTTTACTTCCCTGCAGGAAACTGAAAACAGTCGGAAGGAAATCCACAACGAGGCTCAGCTGACAGACTTCCCAACTTCAGTTTTTAATGACACCAACAGCAGGTGGAAAATCTGTCTGTTCATCCGATTCTTTAGCTCTTCGAACAAAACACCAAACAACACGTAGATTCCCTCGCACTGCATTATGTGTGGATTTATCTTTTCATTATAGCGCAGACTGAATTTAGGTGATGCGTCTGGAGCCCGACTCCAACGTTTTCCTCGAACTGAAAACTTTGTTTCAGCTCAAACTTTGGTAATGACAGCAGATGGCTGCCTGTTGCCACTCTGCTATCTGACTGGCATTTACTCACAGTTGGCAGAAATTCACTTAGAAACAAAGCGAAGCTGCAGTCTCTGTGAACAAAAACGATTGTTTTCTCCAGAACACATCTCAAAGAAAAAGGACTGAATGCAGCCGACCATCAACCCGAAATATCCTGAATGCATCCTCCACACGGTCCTCGCAGTAACGCGCCACTGCGTTTAGTCAGGCTGACACGTGGAGACGAGCTGGAGGGTGAATACGTCTGCGATCAGGTCGGAGAGCTAATTTATGTGTTTTCCTTGAGCCACACTTAAAACAGACGTTTCAGATGATTCATGTGAATTTTTTCCTGTTGATTTGATTCGTTTCGTGACACTTGTGCTCACTCCCACAAGCCGTCCCTCAGCCGTCTCAAACATTAGCTAATGCCAGGTTAGACTAATCACAAAGTTCAACAGCTCAGACACAAACACAGACTCCACATAGAGTCGAGCAAACAGAAAAGACGGCAGTATTTTGTGAGCTCCAAAGTAAACAAGTGAGCCAAGGTTAGCCAGGTACACTTGGGGTCATGCAGTCTATCTACAGTAGCAGGTAAGCTAACGTTAGTAGGAGAAGGTCAGTTTCATCTGATGGTGTGGAAGACTTGCATTCTGCTTAAAGGCCACCAGGGGGCGATACCTGTGGTCAAACAAAGACTCCCAGGTCTATATTAGACGATGGGAAAACGTCCTTGCCTAGACCAGTGTTTCCCAACCTTTTGGAGCCACGGCACATATTTCACATTAGAAAAATCACACGGCGCAGCACCAAACAAAAATGTCACAAAAAGCATATTGATCTTTTTTCCCAGCGCACCAGGCGTAGTGGAACTGGCTTGGTTTGTCCCCAGTATCCCTTTTTTGCTTTCTTCTGACCACTACTCATGCTATGGCCTTCATCTGGGTCGCAGTTTTCTCTAGGACCAGGTCAGACTGACTACTTATTCTTTTCAAATGTTTATCTATTACTATTACGCATTGCATCGTCTCACAGCATGACTATTATGTAATTTCTCCTTCATCTTCTGTTTTATTGGCAGTTGGCAACCCATTTAATTAGAGCGGGTAGTTGTACTGCCCCCTAGTGGAAAATAATGTAATTGTTCTGCCCGTCGCTTACAGTAGTAATCAGGTGGAACCAGATAATCTTCCACGGCACATCGGATCATTTCAGTGGTTGGGAAACAGTGGCCTAGACATCAGTCAACACTTTCCTGATGAGTTTCGGGGCTCAGTCACTCATTTCAGGTGAATTATCCTGCATACGTAACCTGCTTCCTCACAGCCGGATCTGCCACTCACCACATATGGTTTCACCTCACAAACCAATGGGTGAGGTTCCACTGACTACATCCATCTATGCCCTGAACAGAGACGTCCGTCTGCTGAGCGATCATCATTCCAGGTTTCAGATCCTTGTTTGGGTAAAAATACGCTCCTTCAACCAGTGGCGGTCCTAGCCTGTTTGGCGCCCTGGGCGAACACTCCCTCTGCCCTCGCAAACGGAGGGCGCCCTTACTCCCAGCAAATGGGCGATAGAAAACCGATCGGTGCCTATGCCATTCCCACTATGCCGATGCCTGTGATGCCACCCCCCACCACGATGCCGCCCCGGGCAACCGCCCGTGTCGCCCGTATCAAAAACTGCTACTGTCTTCAACCTTCAGGCAACAACCAGTGAAATAACAGCTGACAATGTAAATTTCCAGGTTCTCAACTTGGATGCAAACAGCTGAAGTGACAGCCAATTAGAGGGAAGGATAGTGCTGATTGACACATGAGGGTTACCTAGGCAACCAGAGCCTGGAATTTCCACTAGCAACCGACTTACAGAGGGACTGTTGTATATCTGGAATGTGCTTAACTCTGAACATTGACAAACGATGCTTACCCATTAGGCACTGGGCTTTTACAGGCATCCACGTGATGAGCTGTGTCACATTCAGTGTTTTGTCTTTTTATTTGTTCTATTTTTTCTTTTTCCATCCATCTATCAGTGTAGATTATTGGCGCCAAACCCCCAAATGTACACTTAAAAAATGGAAAGTTACCAGCAGACTGTAAACGTGTTTATTTCTGCTGTAATATTGAACTTTTTTACATGGGAGTCTTGACATTTTTGGGGCCTCTAGTGGACATAAGAGGAACTGCAGATTAAGTTTAAACACATGAAATTAGAAGTTCAGGTTTTCAGTTTTAGTTTGTATGGAAAACGTTCTGAAAAAAACAGAATTATGATTTTCAGCTGCTGCTCGGTTATCAAACACACATTTGTGTGGAGAGGCTGAAGACTCATTTCGTGTCTCCGGCAGACAAATGATGATTTCTATCAAGTCAGATTTTTATAAATGTTGTGAGAGCGTGCATGAACCGGTCATTCCACAACTTCAGTGAGCGAAACACCACACACACACACACACACACACACACACACACACACACAGAAATGTGTTTAATTCCCACTTTATTGTGTCTGCTGCACTCAGGCTGTAATGGAGTCTCTGAAAAGCTGCTGGCTGACAAAAACACAGCAAACAATTAGCTTTTCATGGAGAAAAGAAAGAAGCCTGAAGAGAAACGCAGACTTCTCTGTTTACTGATGTTTTTCTGAAGTGCTGATCTATTAGCAGAAGCTTTGAAAGTCTGTCGGTGTTACAAACTTCACTGGGAACAAAAAGAGCCGCTCAGACCTTCAGCTGAGGTGAGGCTGATGACTGACAGCTTCCTAATGTTTACCTGTGAGAGCACACACACACACACACACACACACACACACACACACACACACACAAACGGCAGGCGTCCTCTGGCAGATCTCAGTCTCACTCTTCAGTTTCGTGACACTCAGGCTCATTTATTCCTGTTTACTTGTTTTCATTGGCTCTCAGGTATTTGTCAGGTGTGTGGAAAAATAGAAACTTCAGTTTTCATTCAACTGTTTCAGAGAAGTTTCTTAAATGGAAGTAAGATTGTCTGACGGGAGGCTTGAAGTTAAATAAAGACCATAAATAATAAAAAGGGTCTGCTGATAGCGGTGGAACTGTGACTCACCTGTCCCAGCGTGCACTCCACCGATCCCAGGAAGATCGCCTCCTTCAGGCCGTTGTGGCTGCTGTTGATGTCGTACAGCTCAAAGCGCAGACGCTGCACCTCTTCAAAATAAAAGTCCAGCGTGAAAACCTTTGAGTAGGTGGGGTTGACACAGCTGCGGATCACCTCCGTCCGATCCACCTGCAGGACACCAAAGGACAAAATAACGCGAGTTATTGCTCGATGACTTTCACCTGCACGTTTACTGCGAATATTATATGAATCCTGTCGTGTACAAATATGTGTGATTATTAATTTTCCTCGGCCATGAGGAATCATGACGACCTGCATTACATCGGTTTTTTAGACCACTTGCAGGTGCAACAGAAGCAGCATCATGTAGAAGTCTGAAGGACTCCAGCAATCATCAAGCGCGTCTTCACAGTGAAAGAGCCACAGATCAGAAGCATGTTCAGGTTCAGACTCAGACTGCTGAGTCCCTCTTTAATCTCCGGCGTCTCTGGGAGAACATTTAGCAAAAACAGCCTGAACTCTGGAGCCATCGTGGCCCGACATCCAGCCCGTCAGCCTGAGTTTGCCGTCGGAGACTGAAGTTGAAGGTCACAGTTTTCACACATTGGGGAAGTCAGAGCGACTAACCTCAGAATTTCTTTAATGTGACTTTTTTTTTAAACTTTAACATGATTTTATGATTTTATTATTTTCTAGGTAAATTATATCGATGATGAAAACTATTTTCTATGGTTAAAGAGACGTAAACTCAAATACAGATTGTTTTTATTGTTGTCTTTTTAATCTTTCCATCTAAAACAGGATAAAGTGAAGCTCACTTCTGTCTGAGGACAACTGTCCTGAGGTGAGCTGTGAAAACTTTTCCGTCAGTAAGTGCTGATGTTATGATGCTGCTGTTAGCTGCTGTTAGCTGCTGTTAGCTGCTGTTAGTCTGTGTTAACAAAACTGTCTTTAAAGTGGACCCAGGACACGTGGCATTAGCTGGTATAATGTTAGCTTATAACCAGCTGTTGTTGGTTTAGCCAACTCGCTGTCAGCTGTGCAGAGACCAGAGGGTCACATGTCTAATCTGCTTGTGACAATATCAGGGATAAGTGCTTGTTTTCCTTAGAGACCTGACTTCAGTTCAGGAGACGAGGCTTGAGGTGAGGAGGATGGTGCTGAGTCAGGTGACCCAGTGTTGATGTTTGGATTTTGTGCTTTTTGTATTTTCTGGCTCTCCAAGTTCTTCAGTGTTTTGTGATTTCTAGTTCGTAGGTTTTGTTCCATGTTTAGTGTGTCATGTCTCTAATGTAGGTTTGGTTCTGTCTTCTGTTTGTTTGATGTTCCACACTCAGTCGTGCCTCCATGTCGTAGTTTGTCACTCTTGTCTCTGTGTTCCCTCTGTTCCTTATGTTCTGTCAATTTCAGTGTCAGCCTGTGGTTTCCTGTTTTATTTTGATAGTTCCGTGTGAGTGTATTCAGTTTTGCTTCCTCTCCGTCTCGTTGTGTCAGATTAGTCCCAGCTGTGTGTGTATTTGAGCCCTGTGTTTTCCTCTGTCTGTTGTCGCGTCGTTAACCATCACACGCCCTCATGGCTGAGTGTTTCCTCTGTTCCCAGTAATTTCCCAGTGTTCTGTTCCTGGTTTGTTTTCTAGCTCTCAGTTTACTTTGTTGTATTCATCGCTCGCGTTTTTTCAGCAATAAAGTTGTTTTGAGTTTCCTCTCTGTGTATCAGTCCTGCGTTTGGGTCCTACATCCTTCCTACCACACAGCTGAGGGGAGGTGGAGGAGGAGAATGACATCGTGAGAAAGACACAGTGAAACTAAACACATACAAATGTGAAATAGTTTAAAAGAGCTACTTGTGATCTTTAAATCTAAGAGTATGTATGATGTGAAACTGTGATGTCAGCCACTGTATTCAACATGACAGGGCAAGATGGCGGCTTCCTAGACTTGTAGTCAAGACCGCCTAATCCGAGACCAAGACAAGACCAAGTCGAGACGAGACCAAGACCGAGACAAAAAAGTCTTTAAACTGCAGCCAGATGCTGCTTCGTTTACAGGTGTCAGGCATATTTATGTGTTTTTGCTTTCGCACAGCCCTCCTCACCGCTGTCTACTGTCTCACTCACTTACTGAGAGGACAGACGCACGCTCCACTTGACTGTCGCGTCTCTCACCCTCTCTGTTTTTCACATAATGATATTATCCTATATCCTCGCATGTGATTGGCCACAATATGGAGGGATTGGAGCATAGCTGAGCCACTGTGTGAGAGCTGAGCAGCAAAAGGAAATTAAGTGAGGGTAGAAATGACTGAAAGATTATTAGGCTCTGTTTTGAGTTTTGTTCAAAAAAGAATGACTTCATATAGGAAAAAAAATAAATATCACATATGCAGGACACCTTAAACTGTATCAAGACACAGGGACTAAACCCCAATTCAACCAGACCCAGAACTGTTCCGGAATTAAAACAGGACTACAACAGTTCAAAATCAGGACTACTTAGGACTTAACCAAAACAGAACCAGAATCAAAACTAGATGATAGTAGCACTAAAAATCATCATAGACCTGCACTACACTTATTTTTTAATTCTACCAAAGTACAGTATTTAGATTCAGAAAAGTTTATATAATTATTTAGCCTTCATAAGCCTGCATAACTTAATAAATATAGAATTTGAAAAGTAACAAATAGTATCTAAAAAGAAACAGGTACTAGATACATGTTCTGATGAGTTTTGGCAAACAACCATTTGACTAACATGTGTGTCTCACCTGCTCTTGTTCCATCTCTGTTCCTCTCTCTCCCTCTCTGCTCCTCGCTCTCCCTCTCTGCTCCTCGCTCTCCCTCTTTGTTCCTCTCTCTCCCTCTGTTCCTCTCTCTCCCTCTCTGTTCCTCTCTCTCCCTCTGTTCCTCTCTCTCCCTCTCTGTTCCTCTCTCTCCCTCTCTGCTCCTCGCTCTCCCTCTCTGTTCCTCTCTCTCCCTCTCTGTTCCTCTCTCTCCCTCTGTTCCTCTCTCTCCCTCTCTGTTCCTCTCTCTCCCTCTCTGCTCCTCTCTCTCCCTCTCTGCTCCTCGCTCTCCCTCTCTGTTCCTCTCTCTCCCTCTTTGTGCTGACAATCAAGCCAAACACCAACATCATCAAATATACAGTTGAAACCAGATATTTACATACTCTTCAGATAAAAACACAAACATTGTAACATCAAATCAGACTAAATGTTTATTTTTTTAGATTGATAAATATAAAAAACATATTTGTTAACTTTAAGAGTAAAGAGAAAAACTATCTGTATTTCTTAATTGCAAATGGCACCAAATTGTATTCAAAACTGAGCCACACTTATGGAGCTCCACGATTCTTTTCCTGGTGTTTTGGTTGACATCTCTTGATTTTCCCATGTCAAAGAAACAGGCTCTGTGTTTTGCCTTATATGCATCCACAGCTGTGCCACCAATTTACTCACATGGACTCTACTAACCTATCAGAAGCTTCTTCAGCTCAGAATGGAATCGTCAGGAGTTTTCTTATTAATTAACACTAAACTTAGTGTATATGTACTCCTAAATTTGATGAAAGTGATTAAAACAGACAGCTCCCTCTTTTTATTCTGACATTTAACTAATTCAAAAGATATTTCAACATTTATTTATCTAAAACAAAACAAGTTTACTCTAAATTGATGTTTAACAGTAAAAAAAAAGTTTATGTTTTCTCCCTAAAGTGTAAATATCTGGTTTCAGCTGTGAATATACTGCTGTGTATTGGAATTCCTCTTGTTTTGCATAGATATACTGAACAACATACAAAGCATAATATATAAAATAACATCTACCTGAGTTTTTTCTTTGAAAGAAGCTCCTTATGTCCATTGTTGTGTTCATCAGTACATAACTGAAACTGATTCAGAGAGTTTGTTTAGCCGTGGAGGGTAAGAACTGAAAATATGAAATGTAAGCTAAGACTCTCTAAAAAATCAGCATTGTCGTTCGGCTTTTTATTGATCCATTTGTTGATTCACTCGAAGAGCAAGTAACGCAACCAAGTGATCAGTTGATATCAATCTTTTGTGATACACCGTCATATTTACATTATTAGTTCAGTACGAATGATTTGCTTTGGTACCTGGTCAAACTTAAGCTCTCCTGTCTGCAGCAAACTCGCAGGCAGCAGCTTCTCCCCCCTCGCTCACATGCGTGCTGCGCTCAGTCGCCGGTGCCTGAGCTCGGATCATACCAAAATTAGGGGGAATTTACGACGGTGCACTCTGTGCTTCGTGTGTTGTTTTTGTTTTATACAGTTGTCAGTCAGGCATCTAACTAACAAATTACACTCCAAAAGACCCCATGCTTCTGAAAAAATGACCCTGGGTTAAGCCCAGTAAGCCCCCCCCGCTCCGCTGATGGTTGACTCCAAATCTCCCGAACACTACGTCGATTTGAGAACGCAAGACCGAGACCATGACCGAGACAGCGAGACCAAGACAAAAGTCCGTCGAGACCAAGACGAGACCAAGACCATGTAAAAGTGGTCTCGAGACCAAGACCGGTCTCGAGACATCCAACTCTACGGCTTCCACAAACTCTCATCACTTCTATGTATTTTCAATGGATTCAGTCTATTTTTATCAGCACACACCAATTTGCTGGAAGATGTACGTCCACAGTAATCAGTGTATGAGTACATATTCATTTTTGAATACACTTCTAAACATGACATTTTTACCTATTTTTAGATTATTGGTCCAGTGTGTGACTGACTGTGAGAGCTGAGTCCACACTTCCCGTGGTGTAAAACGTTCCAGCTGGAGGACGCAGCTCTAAGGATCACCGTGTGGGATCCGCTCCACAAGTCAGAGCAGGAAAGTGAATGTGGTCAGAAAGTGATGAAGTCCTAAATTAGCAGCGAGCTGCTGAGAAGCTGCGTGCAGTCGAAGTCCTCGTCCAACAGTCAGAGTCGTCCTCGTCTCCTCGTTTTAAGGGACAGATGGTGAATCGGCTGAAAAGAAATCCAGCGTGGAGCGTGACAGGAAACCCCACGTCCTGCGAGTGTCTGAACTTTTCCTGCTTCTGTCTGAGAACGAGTGTAAGAGCTCCACTGGCTCCGAAACATCTGAAAGCAGGAAATCATCCCGCAGGTTCGCTCAGCAGTTTGATGTGAAAACAAAAGGTCCTGAAGATCTGCAGTCTCAGCATCTCTCATTAGTCAGAAACAGAAGCGTTCAAGCATCAAGGCTTTTTTATTTCCTCTGTAAAACAAATGAGCAGTTTATGATAAAGAGAAGATGTCAGCACGAAGCAGAAGGTCCCGCTCTGATCATAAATTCAGCTGCTGCACGTTTCACTGCAAAGAGTCTGAACTGTGAGAGAGACGACGAGCAGATTTCCATTTAATGGGACTCAAACATGTCACCACAAAAAAACGCAGGCGATGAAATCTGAATTTGTTTCAGGGAGAAAAACTGAAGACAAGCGTTTCATACCTGCACCTGCAGCACCGTCTAATACATGGAAGTCAATAAATGTTTAATTTTCCACAGGTGCCCATGAGCAAGGCTTCGGACGCTGCCCAGCGAGCCGCCACAGCTGCGACAGCAACCCTGAAACGTAAAGAAGAGCACGAGGACAGAGTTCTGGACTGGACCAGACTGGACTCCAAGCTGAAACCTGGAACAACAGGACCAGAACAGATCCCCCCTCCCAGAGCTGAGACCGAGCAACACTGGGAGAACATCTGGGTCGAGGAGGCGTCCCACAACACCAAGAGACTGATGGAAGTAAGCACAGACCACAAGAACCCGTCCTCACTGCAAAGCCTGAAACATGCAAATCTGATCCTGGGGTCTGGAGACTCGGAGGTTTGTTTTGTTATTATCTGTGATTTAGTGGGTTCATGTCCTTTAGTCATTGTTTAGTGTTTTCTGGTCTTTAGGTTTTTATACTGCGCCTCCTTTCTGTCCCTTGTGTTACGTCTAGTCATTGTTGCTTCTGTGTTCGTGTGTTTCCTGTTTTACTTTGACAGTCTGCGTCCCGTGTCAGTGTATTCAGTTTTGCTTCCTCCCGGTCTCGTCATGTCTGATTGTTCACAGCCGTGTTCCCTCCGTTCCTCCGTCTTCCTCCGTGTTGTCCCTGCATTTCCTGGTTTCTCAGTCCTTGCTTCTGGTCTCCGTCCTCAGGTTATGTGTTATGCTTAGTTTTCCCCAGTCTGGGCTTTTGTTAGTTTTCTCACTTCCTCCTGTTTACAGTGTTTAGCAGCCAGAAATAAAGGCTCTCTTTTTGTTATCATCCACCCTCGTCTCTGTGGCTGCATTTGGGTCCACAATGTTCTCACGCCATGGCGTCTGCGTCGGCAGACGTGATACAGAACAGCTAACACGGGACAGAACATGAAGGATGTTCAAACTGCTCTCCTCTCACACATCATCTCATCCATGAAGCTCATCTGGAAGCTGAGGGGCGGGCACTTCCTGAGAGACTGCATTTCCTTTTTACTTTATTAAATGTAGTCATATTATACAGTACTACTCAGATTACCATCATCACCTTTGGTCAACCCTCAGCATCCGTTCTGTTGGTTCAGATACGGTCAGTGTGTGAATATGAATGACATTCAAAAAGAGAGAATATAAAACCTGACAAAAAGAAACACACACAACATCATCATCATCATCATCAACCCCATCTTTGGTTCCTTTTAGTTTATATTTAATTTCCCAAACCTCAAATGGAACATCCCTGGGTCATCTGAGGGGGACTCAGGACCGTTCCAGTTTACAGAAATAAGATGATGAGCGAGAGAAACGGCGTTATAGATAATTATTGACCAGGTAGCATTTTAAGCTCTCGCATTAAAGATGGCTGTCGGAGGATTTGACTAAAAGCCAGAATGCACTGAGCACAGCAGGAGGATTAAAGCTGATTCATGCCAGAGTCCACTTTAGTGTAATGGAGGCGATGCACATCTAGTGTCCAGCATCCATCTGAAAGGGTCTGCTGATGAGGCCACATCTCACAAATGAATCCATAAATCTGGGAAATAAAGTCCTTATTATCTACACTGTGTGTGTGTGTGTGTGTGTGTGTGTGTGTGTGTGTGTGTGTGTAAATTTCCCTGGTAGTTATTCAAACGATGCAAATATGCCAAAGAACAAATCCTTAATCAGATGTATCCCAGTCCTGTGCCATGCCTGGGAGGCCGTGTCCGTTCCAGTAAAATGTTATTAATATAACAGATAAAACTTATGAAGTGACTCACGACAAAAAGGCCAAAAATATAAAAACCGAGTGTAGAACGAGTTTAGCTGCTTTTTAAAAGAGTCCACAGAGCTGAGGTGCAGTTGGGGCGTCGTCAGACCCCAAAATGTTTGTTTTCTTAGAACGCACCAATCAAAGCAGAAATACTGCGTGACATCATTCATGAGTCAAAAACACCGTCATGGATACGCTGGCTTCTGCTGGGATGGTGTCGCTGCAAAGCACGGTGATGGAAGCGCTCTGTGCTCGCTTCCTGAACCACAACCACATGTGAAGTGGAAAACCGAAGCTCGAGCGGGAGCAGAAACTAATGAATGCAACGTCCAGCATGCCGTCACTGATGTGCACACACAGGAACTCATGTTTCAACTCTGAGCTCATCTTTTACCTTCACTTTATATTTTTACATGCTGCCATTTTTTTATTTTTTTTTTTGGACCATTTCAAGATGCTGTAGATCAATACAACCGTTATATCCCAGATTTTAGTCATATGTATGCATTCAGTCCAGAGTAAGTACATAAATTGCAAAAAGGGCAATAAACTACAAAATCATTGAAAATCGTTTTTGTTTTTTTACACATATTTCTAGTTACAGAAATTTCAGAGGTTTATTCCTCAAAACTGTAAATTCAGAAAAGTTACACAAAATAGTTTCAAACCACAGGAAATTTATTTTGAGTGTCTTCATAGCTTCATTTTTGAGATGCACTAATTTTTATAAACTGCAAGAAAAACGAAAATAATTATTTTTGTCCACAATTCGCAAAAAAAACAAAAAAAAAAAAACAAAACAGCATCAAAATAATCGATTTCCAACAACAGTGCAGTTTGAGTCTGAGCCTCCCAGAAACGACACAGAAAGTCAAACACCAGCGAACCTCTGAAAAAACTACGTTTCCCACAAAAAATGACATCACTTCCAGTTTTCGCAGGTAATGGTGTGTGATAGTTCACGCTGTTTATTCCATTATAGGAAGTGCTGTGAACAGCTGATTGGCTCGGCAAAGCGTGTTTCTGGATTATAATGTTTTTGTTGTTGTCAGCGCTTTTTACATGATTTTTGAAAAAAGCCATATGTGGAAGGAAACTGTGACTGAGGACAAGCTGAATGCGTGTTATGTCAGTACAATTCCTTTGGTTTCATATGCAAAATAAATATTGCGCTAGTTTATGTGGTTGCAATTCTACCAGGATTTAAAAATACTTACGCAAATCGGAGCGTAAGGAAAAGGATTTAAAAGGGTTAATGGCATCTTTAATGTATTCAGCCTCGAAAAGAAGAAAGAAAAACAGAAAGTACGTGAGCATTGTTGCTAAGCAGATCCATCTATTCCATCTACCTGCCGTTCCTCTTTCAGCTGGTCCCTTTAGGGTTCAGTTAAAATAACATTTTTCTCATTTCCACTGATCTGAGGTGAAAACTGAGGCAGAGCTCAGAAGTTATACGAATATTAATAAAAACACCTGTAGATCCTCTGATCATCACAAAAAACACATTTAACAAATGACTCGGTCGTCCTGGTGAAGACAAAAGAATAAAGACTGAAGTAAATCTGTTGAGCCAATCAGAGAGCTGCTTCAGCAGAAATGCCACGGTTACACTTTTTCTTCTCATTAATGTGAAGCTGCAAACACGCAAAATGTTCTGGAGAAAATCGACCAAATCGAGCCAAAAGTCAAAAAGCAGAGACTTCAGCACCAAATATGAAAGCAATGTTTCACTTCTTTGGGTTTCCAGGAGAGAAACTCATGTTTCAGTCGTTTCCACGTGACAATGAGACCGAGTTTATCGCGTTGGCGCTGACTCAGCTCGTCTGCTGAGGATCACACACAGAGCAGGTCAGACTCAGAGGAGAGACGACACCGACGAGCAAATTCTGCTTCATATCCGACAACGACAGAGTCACTGATTGACCCAGGCGCTGTGTTAGTCGACAGACAGGCTGCAGCAGCCTGAGCAGCTCACCTGTAACAGAGCCTCATCAAAGACAAGCGGAGATCCTCCTCACAGACTGCAGCAGGACGATGAGCCCAGACATCCAGGTCATTATCCTCAGGTACACAGCACATACACCTGAAACATGCAGCCTCAGTGTGGCCGCACAGAGCGAGCAGAGCTCCATTGACTTATTTTATTTCCTCCAAAACATTAAATCAAACTTCTTTTGGCACTCGCTAACATCGTCATCCTCCCCCAAGAGTCTGAACTGTAGGGGGCAGTAAAGAGAGAAGAAGACACGATTTCCCAGAAGAAATTTACCACAAATAACAGACTGAACCTCGTGCTTGTTAAAGAAAGCATCAGGAGCAACACATTTTCCTTTGGTCCTGCAGGTGAGCCTCAGATCACCTGTTCAACTATCACTTTTAACATCTCAGTGTTAAAGTGTGGCGGTGATGTCATTGGCGGGCTGCAGGTACGACCTGCACCTGCTAACGAAGTCACCAAAACAAACACAGCTGTCATTTTCTTTGAGCCGTTTTCACTTTGACCGACGGCTCCGAGCGAATCCGTCTGCCTTAAACGGGCCGGACGGGTTACACGGGCCTCATGTTTGACAACCCTGATCTAAAAGCTTTAAACCTGATGTCCTGCTCGCAGCTTGTCCCGCGCGCGCAGCTTGCACTGATAAGATCCCAGGAATCACATGTGATGCATTTGTGTTTAGATAAGATGGAGAAGTTTTTCACTCCTCAGAGACATCTTCTTTGCAGCAGCACAAAAACACTCGAAGCCTCTGAAATGCATCTTTCTGTAAATGTGTCTGTAAATAGATCCAAATGAATCCGGGGATTTCCAAAGGCTTCGCAGAACCTTTCTTCCCTGTCGCACTACAAAGAGCGTTCGGAGCTTTGAAACAGGCGGGTCTATTACAGGAAAACCGGCGTATTACTTTAATGTTGTTCCGTCTTCATATACTTTTCTCACATCTTTGTCTCCTGTTCACAGCTTCTCTAATGAAGCAGCAGCAAAAATGCACTATAAAAATAAAATGTGGTCTTAATGCACATTCATATATACGTCGGAGTGTGATGAGAGGATTGTGGGGGTTGTGTGAAAGAGAGGTGTGAAGATTCGTAGTTAAAATTACAATCTGACAAAAACACAGCTGCCATTGTTATAAATTAGATCTGTAACAAAGACAAAGAATACGAGGCTGAAGGACGCCGTGCACACTTCGTTATTTACATACAAATTTAATATAAATCTCATGGTGACCATCGGATAATCTACAGAGTCTTTATTCCAGCTGGAGCTGTGATAACATGCGGTACACTATCATCATATCACTAATAACTACAATAGATCCCCACGGGACACTTTATTGTGGCGATCATGGAAGAGGTTTGATTTGTTCCATATCCTGATTTGAGTTTCTAGTTGGCTTCTCCTGTCTGTCTTCCTGGTTTCCACTTCATGGCCGTTTCTCAATTCTCAAGTATGCGAGTACGCGAGCACGGACTCGCGATATGTACAATTGGAACACCTGCGTACGTGATGATGTCACAGGTCCGGAGTTTTTACTGCCGTCCCCTCCTAATTTAACTGTGAGTAACATGTTATGAAGCTTAACTGTAATCACAGCCAAACCGGTTTACTCAGGAACAAATAAAACACTGAAATAAACCAAACATTAACATTTAGAAGTGATCTAAGTGACTTATATATCATTTTTAACCTCAGTAGTGAAACCTCTATTAATAAAAATAGTGTACATGTACATACGTGTACATACCTTAATAAAAACAAGCAGGTGAGATGTTAGAACGCTTTTATTTCTATTCTAGTGGACACTCAATACTATAGACAGCTGCTGGGGTTTCTTTAACCTGAGTAGTGAGAAGACCGCGAGCGGGGGGGGGGGTTGAAAACGATGTGCCGAGTGTTGTGAAGGAAGGAAGGCTCAGGGTTTAAATAATCAGCATCATGGGCTCATCCGATCAGAATGAGAATAAGCAGTCATCTAATCATTCACAGGGTTCTCCTTTTATTCTCAACTCAATAAAGCAAAGAAGGAAAGACACACATGGACTGCCAATGCTCTGCTGCCGCCCCGTGTGGGAGTGAAGAAAGAGTGAGCCAAAAGTGAATGCAGTCCTTATATACTGTGTGACAGGTGAGTGCAATTAAGGACAAGCACCACACCCAATTAAAGGTGAGAGAACTAAACAAGGTGCACCTGGTGAAGTGAGTGGGTGTGCTGGGATATGCTAAAAGGTGAGTCTTTTCAACACCGAGAGTCCCCTGTTGAGTTTTGAACGAAATGCATTCTGGGATATATAGCTGTACCAAGTCCACACCGATGCATGCTCGATAAAACGGGCGGAGCGAGAACACATCCGGGACTTTTTCGCGTTCTCGGCTTGATGCGTACTTCGAATTGGAACAGTACTTGGTCTCCGACTGATGACGTATCACGAGTACACGAGAACGCAAGTACGCACAAGTACGCATATTGAGAAACGCCCCATGTTTTACTTTGACAGTTCCTCTTCCTTGTGTCTTCCTGTCTGACTCCTCCCACTGATTCCCTACGTCTGTGTCGCCATCTTATAAAAGATAGACGTAGTTTCTGTGTCTGAACCAAACATAAGGGTCGCGTAAACCTGCAGTATTTTTAGTGCCTGCAGGGGCCGACACCTGTGGTTTTTATATTGCCTACGTTCCTGTTCTCTCTGTGATTGCCTGCCCTGCCTTAATTGTTCCTTTTTGTGCCTAATTGTGCATTCAGTCCTGTCTGTATACACTCATAGCCACATCATTAGGTACACCTGTGAGTATCAGGCTCGACCCGCTTTTGTCTTCAGAGCTGCTTTAATTCTTCGTGACAAAGATTCAACGAGGTGCTGAAAACATTCCTCACAGATTTTAGTCATACTACCGTGACATCATCACACAGCTGCTGATCACTTCCTGTAAACCCCAGAGATGGTTATGTGGGAAAATCCAGCAGATCAGCACATTCTGAAACAACAACCACGTTCAAAATCTCTAAAATCTAATTTCTTTCTGATTAATTTGCACTGAAAGCAGTTCAGAGGTGCAGAGATGGACGTGAGAGAGATCAGCCAAACATTATCATCACAACTCAAACACAATGAGGTCTCAGCGGATGATGAGAACTTCAAATTGGAATGCAAAGGAAAGTGATTTGCATCTAAACAGAAGCTCACACAGCTTCTGTTTAAGTTTGCATTTTTACTTTCAGCCAAACGATCAGAAATCTGAGAAGTGGAAAGAAAGCCGGGAAACACGTGCTGTGATGTGACGTGCACAAACTTCCTGTCATCTATCTCAGGAAACACACAATTCCTCAAAGTCTGATCTAATCTGCATCTGAAGAACAAGAAGCATCATCTTTCTCCTCATCTCAGCTCTGCCAAGACAAAGAGAGCAAATCGTTCTTCAGACTCTTCTGTGACACCATCCCACCTCCTCTTTAACCTCCCGTCACGTCACGTTGGGCAGAAAGACGCGAACCTGAACAGAAAGCGAAACATTCAGAGATGAAGCGAAGACGAAAGTGGGACGAGAGGAAGAATAAGAGCGAGCGCGGAGAGAGAACAGAGGGGAGGAAGAGGAGGAGTGTGTGTCTGTGTGGACACCGAGCGACATGTCATCTGGATTTGCAGACGGCTAAAAATAAAAACACAAAGTGGGACGACAGAAACCAGAAACCAGGTCTGAGTGAGTCTTACAGCAGGCTTCATCAGAGCCCTGCGCACATAAACAGCCCCTCCTTGGTCTTTAATGACAGCGCTGTTAAAATGAATCTTCCTCTGTGATCATTTGATTTTCTACCGGGGCGATCGTGGCTCAAGAGTTGGGAGTTCGTCTTGTAATCAGAAGGTTGCCGGTTCGAGCCCCGGCTCCGACAGTCTCGGTCGTTGTGTCCTTGGGCAAGACACTTCACCCGTTGCCTACTGGTGGTGGTCAGAGGGCCCAGTGGTGCCAGTGTCCGGCAGCCTCGCCTCTGTCAGTGCACCCCAGGGTGGTTGTGGCCACAATGTAGCTGCCATCACCAGTGTGTGAATGAATGTAATGTAAAGCGCTTTGGGGTCCTATGGGACTAAGTAAAGCGCTATACAAATACAGGACATTTACCATTTACCATTCTATCCTTTGTGGTTTTTAAGAAATTTGTCCTCACTGTTCTCCAGAGTCAGCAGAAAAATCGGCCCCAGCTGCAGGTCGTCCTTCCTGCGCAGCAGAACAACGCAAACATGACACGGGAGCATTTGTAAAAAGGATGTACGACTTTTGGAGCAAAGAGGATACGCTCACTTTACGTTATTTCACTCCTTTGATTGAAGTTGGACAGATCAGTAAAAACCAGCTTCTCCTCTTTTCTATCAGAGTTTTATCTACACACTTTATCACTCAGCAACACTGGATGGCTGATACACTGGACCTTACAGCAGCCACGTTCATGGTCAGATAACTGCATTAGAAATGCCGCAAACGGTCCAGTTCAGGGAATAAGCTGATGAGTTTACACACAGTTAGCAACTGCATCCACCTGTCAGTCAAAGAGGCCACGCCTCTAATTATGCAAACTTTAAACAGGTATAAGATGTTACATCTTGTACAGATGTTATAAAGAGGGAATGAGAGCAGTTTGTGTATCAGGCTGTAAACATGTTTATTTCTGCTGCAGAGTAACATCGGAGTCTATGAGGACTGACTCACTGCTGCCTCTGCTGGACGTCAGAGGAACTGCACTGTGCTTCATTTTACTGCCCCAGAGGCTGATTCTCACTGATAACCTGTGACTAGCTATAAAAAATGCATTTAGGTTGTTATTCCACTTTCAGTTCAACTCTACAGCCCCAAATCACAACAGCAGTCACCTCAACAGTGTGTCATACAGTAAAGACTAAAGTCTAAAGTAAAGACTTTACAATGATACAGAGAAACACAAACAAACAGATGAAGCCTATGAGCAAGCACTCTGGCGACAGTGAAACAGGAAGAAACCTCCGGCAGAACCAGGCTCAGGGAGGGGCGGGGCCATCTGCTGCGACCAGTTGGGGTGAGAGAAGGAAGACTGTGGCCGTTTATCAATGCCCAAGTACGCGAGTACGTACTGGCGTTCTCGGCGAGTACGTACTCGCCGAGGATGCGAGCACGGACTCGCGATTTGTACAATTGGAACACCTGCGTACGTGATGATGTCACAGGTCCGGAGTCTTTACTGCCGTCCCCTCTTAATTTAACTGTGAGTAACATGTTATGAAGCTTAACTGTAATCACAGCCAAACCGGTTTACTCAGGAACAAATAAAACACTGAAATAAACCAAACATTAACATTTAGAAGTGATCTAAGTGACTTATATATCATTTTTAACCTCAGTAGTGAAACCTCTAATAAGAAAAATAGTGTACGGCCGTTTATCAATGCCCAAGTACGCGAGTACGTACTCGCGTGCTCGGTGAGTACGTACTCGCCGAGAACGCACGGGAGTACGTACCCGCCGAGAACGCGAGCACGGACTCGTGATTTGTACAGTCGGAACACCAGCGTACGTGATGATGTCACAGGTCCGGAGTTTGTACTGCCGTCCCCTCCTAATTTAACTGTGAGTAACATGTTATGAAGCTTAACTTTAATCACAGCCAAACCGGTTTACTCAGGAACAAATAAAACACTGAAATAAACCAAACATTAACATTTAGAAGTGATCTAAGTGACTTATATATCATTTTTAACCTCAGTAGTGAAACCTCTATTAATAAAAATAGTGTACATGTACATACGTGTACATACCTTAATAAAAACAAGCAGGTGAGATGTTAGAACGCTTTTATTTCTATTCTAGTGGACACTCAGTACTATAGACAGCTGCTGGAGTTTCTTTAACCTGAGTAGTGAGAAGACCGCGAGCGGGGGGGGGGGGGGCGATGTGCCGGGAGTCCGCTGTTGAGTTTTGGACGAAATGCATTCTGGGATATATAGCTGTCCCAAGTCTACACCGATGCATGCTCGATAAAATGGGCGGATCGAGAACACATCCGGGACTTTTTCGCGTTCTCGGCGTGATGCGTACTTCGAATTGGAACAGTACTTGGTCTCCGACTGATGACGTATCACGAGTACACGAGATCGCAAGTACGCACAAGTACGCATATTGATAAACGCCCTACATGTACATACGTGTACATACCTTAATAAAAACAAGCAGGTGAGATGTTAGAACGCTTTTATTTCTATTCTAGTGCACACTCAATACTATAGACAGCTGCTGGGGTTTCTTTAACCTGAGTACACGAGAACGCAAGTACGCACAAGTACACATATTGATATTGATAAACGCCCAGGATAAATACATGCTGTGGAATGATCACATGCAGAGAGGTGTATAAACACCCAATGCATCATGGGAATCCCCGGCAGCCTACGTCTATTGCAGCATAACTAAGGGAGGATTCAGGGTCACCTGGTCCAGCCCTAACTATATGCTTTAGCAAAAAGGAAAGTTTGAAGCCTAATCTTGAAAGTAGAGATAGTGTCTGTCTCCCGAATCCAAACTGGAAGCTGGTTCCACAGAAGAGGGGCCTGAAAACTGAAGGCTCTGCCTCCCATTCTACTTTTAAATACTCTAGGAACAACAAGTAGGCCTGCAGTGTGAGAGCGAAGTGCTCTAATAGGGTGATATGGTACTACAAGGTCATTAAGATAAGATGGGGCCTGATTATTTAAGACCTTGTATGTGAGGAGCAGGATTTTCACACTAATAAATGCTAAACTGAGGTCCAGTGCAGTTTATATGTCCAAGTCTGTAATAATTATTTTAATTATTTTAATGTGTCTGTTTTGCGCTTTGAGCTCGATTGGCGTCTCTTTGCAGGCACTCAGTGTCTCGCTGTGTTTGTATCTGTTTTTGTAGTTTCTGTGTCTTTGCAGCTGTTTTGTTGTGTTATCGTCTCGAAGCTTCACTCTTCCATCCCTGAAGATTTCAGTGACAGAGAGCGACGAGCAGAAAATGTCACAGTGCATACATTACCATCTCAGCTGTCTGAGCCAACACTCACAAACTTACTCTGCGTCTGTCAGAGAGGACAGAAACCGCTGCAGTTGCACCTGTTTGCATCCTGTTACACATCCAGCACGTAACACACGAACACTGCCCGGCTGTAGACTCATGAAAAAGATGTGTGTTTCCTGACAAACGGCTGCTTTAAAGACATGAGTTTCGAAGGAAATCTGCTCACTGGCTTCTGTCAGTGTCCAAACTGAAGCCCGACAGCTGACTAAACACAGCGCAGGCAGCTTGAGATGAAATTAGATTTAACTGAAGGGAGAGTTCAATTAAAAACATGAGGGAGAGAGAAAGAAGCCAGAGGGAGGAGAGAGGGGCGTCCACAGCACTAAAGATAGTCCCCGGGCCAATAAAACATTTATAACCACAGCCTCCGTGCAAACATTATCTATAATAAAACCACCATTACACTTTGATGACTTACTGGCATTTCTGGGCCCTGAACGAGCATTAAGAGCTGCAGCAGAGCCGAGCTCGCCCAGAGACTCAAACCCCACAGCAGCAAGAACAGCACTGGTCCACTCGCAGCAGGGCTCCTGCACAGACGCCAGCACAGAGGCGAGGCAGGCGGCGGCGCACCGATCGCCTCCATCCTTCTGTTATGTTGGATCATTCCTCCCTCGGTGGGAGATAACGCACTATCAGGATGTTTGTTTGTTTCAAAGCATTTCTCAGAGTTAAGTGATAAAACAGAAGTGCCGTACCTGCAGCAGCGAGTCCGTCCCACAGTCCCCATGGTTCAACTTTACAGCAGGAGTAAACGTACCTGCTCTGGTCCCTATAGATCATTTACTCCTTCACAGCAACTGTATAAAGTGGACTGTTGGAGTATTTTAATGATGTGCCTGCTGTGAGGTTAATGGTGTCAGAGTCACTGAGGTTTCTGGTCCACATGTTATTCTACAACATCAAATATGTAAGTATTAGACCAGCGACGCTGTGGTGGGTCCCAGAGGAGGTGTTTCCTGTCAGCTGAATCAGACCGTCTGGATGGATACAAACGCAGAAGCTTTCTGAGGGCAACATTAAAGTTCTTTATAAATCAACTTAAATATTTTACTTTTTTTGATTTTCTTACATAATCCAAAAGCTTTTGGAGAACTCCCATTTGCTGTGAAAACATCCCTGCATGATTTCCTTTTAGTTGCTTTTTAAAGTAAAACGTGGGTTTAAAACAAATCACAGCCGACTGTGATAGGTTTGTAGCTTGAACCTATTCGCTGGAACGTTGAAGACAATGTAATTCCACAGCAAGCAAGACACGAGTAGGCAAAGTTCTTCATGTTTCACGTGCACGGGAGAGAACTGGACAAACGCCGTTCCTTCGCTTGACCCCAGTCGCTCTCGTCCGCTCTCCCGTAACACTGATCTTTTATTGTGGTTACATGAATATGCATAGGTTCATTAACATATGACATCTTACATAGGTATGCATGTGAACAAAGAATACCCTGTGTGTGTGTGTGTGTGTGTGTGTGTGTGTGTGTGTGTGTGTGTGTGTGTGTGTGTGTATCTGTGTGTGGGGGTCAAACTGTGACCCCAGGAAGACTCCCCAGAGCCGTCCATCTAAACAAAAGGCACTTAGACTAAAACAGTTTATCCTACCATAAAACAATAAGACAAGGTACGACCTCTCCCATGCTCCTAAAATGTGGGTGTGAAAGTCAGAGAGCTCTGGAATGCACACAAAGCCTTTTACAGCCTACTAAATATGACACATCCTATCACTACACAATTGATTATACACCTCTAAGCATATATGGTTAAATATTTCTAAGCATAAATGACAATCACAATACAAAACCTAACATACTACATCAGAATAATCACTAAGATAAGAAGCTCAGACGGATCATGTGTCATACAGGCAAAAGCTTCCTCAGGGTGGCGCTGCAGAGCTGGAGGGCAAACACTGGAGCCGTCCTCCAGAGTCACAAGTGGGTCATTTCAGAGGGAATTCAGCTCCACAAGAAGCTGGGGCGTTTTCTCAGATTTCCTCAGAACAAAGCTGTCTGTGCATCCAGCAGGTAATTCAGCACATATTTAAAGGCAGGATTCAGGGAAATGTAAACAATTAAAGGCTAAAATGTAATTTAGTGTCCAAACAGAGCAGCGGTGGGAGTGAGATGGGTCTGGCTGTAATAAAGGACTGCACTCTTTCTCTCATGCAGGCTCTCAGATAGGATGGCATGGAGGTGCTCGTGGTGACCTGATTAAAAAGAAGGACAGGCAGAGGTTCTTTCAAATCTAGCCATAGTATTTAAATTAGGGAAGGAGAAGGCACTGGAAAAATACAGGAGGTCATTTCAGCTGTAATTATGACTGAGGGGGGGGGAATGACCCACATAAACTCCAGACTGCATTAAAATCACAGCAGGGCAGGTTATATTAACACCAGCTCCCCAGGGAAATAAACCCTGTCTCAGTGGAGCAGGAGTCCAAAATTAGCTCTCGTTCCAGCCGCAGGTCGATAAGAGTGCGATTAAATGTGCAGGATAACCAAAACAGGGCGCTGAAAGAGGCTAAAAAGCAGCGGCGTCCACAGAGGAGAGTTTCCCCGGAGCGCCGCTCGTTTCCCAGAGAAAGCAGAAGAGGAAAATCTGTTTGAAGTGACAATAACGCACAGCTGCTAATGAGGAGGCTGATTGGGTTTTAATGGCAGTGCCCTCGCCCCTTAATCTCTCCATCAGCAGCAATCACTCGCTTTGTCTTCCCACTGATGAGCTGACACACTATTAGCACTGATATCAACTGTTTTCTTGTTTACTCATCAGGCCGGCGGGGGCTTTCAAATAAAGACAATCATTAAACAATTTAGTCCAAATTTACATAAAAAAGAGATTTGAAAGGGAGATCATCTCATTATGACGCTGCAGGAGAGGACGAACACAGGAAAGACTCCAGCTGGGAGCAGGAAGCGGCCTGAAGCCCTTCATGTCAGACACCAGCGCTCAACTCAAGCTGCGGCCCTCTTACCGAACCCAGCTTCAGCAAAACTCACCGGGCTGTGAGCAGGTGCTGAGTCCAGGCCGCACTCATGCCTTCACGTCACAGCCGTGCACGGCGCACCGGCAGGATGAGCAAGGGCCTCCCAGGCTGCACACGTCACGATCGGGCACGCCACTCCCAGCGCCGGGCACACTGCACCCACCAAACACTGGACGTGCGATAGACGTTCACATCATGTCTATAACAGGTCCATGACCAATGCTGGACATCTATACGACGTCCACACAACCATGACCCAGCTGTGACGTCAAGATGACGTTCTACATTTGAACTTTGGGTCATTTTTTTATTGGAGGTCTGTGACAGGTGCAGCGAATGATTAACAAATTTTATATTTTTTATTTTACAAACATCAGCGTTGTTGTTATCAACATGATACAGATTATTTATAAAGAAGTGTCAGACTGTTGATCTGTTCGCTGCATGTGTTCCCTGTGTTTCTCTAACTGGTTTATTTATTTTAATTAATCAACTTATTTGTTTGTAACCAGGTTAAAATTGTTGTTTATTAAAATGTGTTGAAATATTAAAAACATTAAAATAATATTGGTTAAAGGAAAAAAATTGGAATCCCTTTTAAAGGAAGGACCATAAGTTTAATAAGTGTAAAAGACCATTTGCATTATATGTAGTTCATTTTTACAAGTGTTTGTTTTATTGTGAAGAGCTTCATGAGAGGAAGTGGCTGTTTTTGTGATCAGTAGCAGGACTGAGAGAAGTTTGTGGCAGTGTGTTTGTATGACCTGGACTCTCTGCTCCACAGTCTCTGTTGATGCGCACATTTTGGAACTTCCTGTAAAGCTCGGGACATTTCTCCTCCACGTCCATGGAGCAGACGCTCCATCTTAGAGACGTCCGCTGATCACGCTGCACTCCTTCACACATCACTGTTATGACCTTGTCCATGTCAGAAGGTGGCGTTCCAGATCATTTTCCAATAACTTTATTTGATTGTGTCGGATGATAACTGGATACAAATGTTTAAACAAAGCTACAGAAAAATGAACCGGTGGGCTGAAACATGGCACAACAGAAGCAGCATAAAAACGACGTCTATAATGAGTTTGATGTTGAAATGACGTCCACAATGACCATATGAGGACTATAAATAACCCGAACACGGAGGTCATACGGACGTCAACACTAGACGTTCAGTAGACGTAAAAAAAAAAAAAAGACGTCCTTCAATGGACCAAAACTGTACGTCCAAAAACTTATAAAAGACGTCACTCTGGCGTCACTTTGTGAGCAGTTGTTTATCTCCTCAGCCTTAAACGAGTCTCGAGCTGCAGCTGCGACTCAGTCAGAGAGCAGGACAGTACAGGAGTTATAAACCTGCACACTCGCTCCAGTTTCAGTCCAGTGTTCTGATTCCTTCTGCTGGATCAGTTGGAGCTCACACTCTCTCTCTAATGAACTCCAACAACATCTGCCCCCCGGGTAGAAACAATGACCCGGTCAGTGTCCCCAAGATAAAAACTGATGATGGGGGATCAGGTGGGATGTTTCCTCAGCCTGATCTGTGGTCTCTGTGAGCGTGCTCAGTGAGACCGATCCAGTTTATCATAAAAGGCTTCTGACACTCCATAAATGACCCAAACATCATTTGGAGTGCTGTTTCATTTCTCTTCTAAGTGCAGCGTCGACACACGAGGCTGGAACGGCTGTTCTTAAGGTGGAGCTTTAAATTACAGCTGTTACAGAAGAGAGACCATGCAGCTGCTCTTACTCGGCTCTCGCTGCTCTTTAACCATTGCAGAGGTCATTAAACGTGTACTGCCTGTGCACTGTGTCAAACCTTCCTGCATTAATAAGATATGAATGAACCACAGCAGCGGCTCATTTTTGTGTTTACTCTCCCTCTGTGTTTGGACCTGATGCCTCATCCAAGCATCCCGAAAAACAGAATCCACCAGAGAATTCCGTCACTTTTCTCCTTCATCATCTGTCGTGTCAATAAGGAAGCTGAGCAGCATCCAAAAACGCTCCTCCAGATGGCTGATAACAGAGAGGAGAAGAAGAAGAGAGCCGCCGCGGAGGGAGATGACTGTTTTCACTCTTATTATAGCCGTCACTGCAGTAAACAGATAACAGCCGTCTGTCACAGGAACACCTGAGTCCAGCTCCAAAGCACCACCTGATTACACACCAGAGAAACATCTACTTAGGAGTTCTGGTCCAGATCACTCACACACACACTCACACACACACACACACACACACACACACACTCACACACACACACACACACACCACACACACACACACACACACACACACACACACACACACACACACACACACACACTCACACACACACACACACACACACTCACACACACACACACACACACACACACACACACTCACACACACACACACACACACACACACATTCACACACACACACACACACACACACACACACACACACACTCACACACACACACACACACACATTCACACACACACACACACACACACACACACACACACACTCACACACACTCACACACACACACACACACACACACACACACACACTCACACACACACACACACACACATTCACACACACACACACACACACACACACACACACACACTCACACACACACACACATTTTGCAGGTGGCTCTACATTCAAATGAGGGGAAAATCCGTGTTTATCCATCCCATAACTACGCAGGAGGAAACTGTCGGGGTCTGCACTTGAATTCAAGAGATAAAGTCGTGGTTTTTGACATTACAGGAAGTGATGTCACGCGTCTGGCAGCTGTATATTCTGACTGTTTGGAGAAAACTTACCTGTTACTGGTGCGGATGCCCGCAGATTTCATGGAACACACCAACTTCAAGCAAAGCGTCTGCAGACACTCTGTCCACCATGACACGGGCAATGAAAACAGGAAACAGGACACAGTTCACCTTCAAAGTAAAAGTTGGGCCTCAGCTCTTCAACCAACACACTTGACTTTTATTTTACTTCCCTTTGAGCCTTTTGATTTCACCAGCGAACGCCAGCAGCCACTCGCCAACCAATCACATCTTCCCCTCATGACGGGTGGTTATATCACAGTCAGTATGTCCATGATGTGGTTTATGAAACCTCCATAAAAGTCATGGACCATGATGCCACACACTGCTATAGGAAGCGCCATCTCGCTGTGTGGCCTTGGTCATGCTGGTTTTTTGAACCCAGAAGTGGCCACATGTGCACTAAATGGTGGAGTATTAAATTATTAACAACCTGTTATAACTGTAGTAATAACATGTTCAGGAAGTCTGAGTCTAGCATTAGTGAGCACTGATGAGCACCTGTGTCTGTGTGCTGCAGTCTGTGTTTAAAAGCAAAGTCCACACAGCTTCGCACTCCACCCACTCCACACAAATATGGTAAGTTAAAGCATACTGCAGTTATTTTAATCAGCTCCCCAAACTTTACAAACACCCCCACCCAGGTTCAGCGTCCTTCCCCCACATACGTCCAACCGGTAGTTAAAAGTCTTTTCATGGATAGCTCCTTTATTTTTAGGTCAGTGATGCTGTGGAGAGCAGCTTGCTGCTAAGTTAAAGTCAGTTTTCTTCATGTAAAACTCCCTGCTTGTTTGAGTGTCTGATTCCTCTCTGTCGACTGCAGATGGTTCAATACGAAGGACAGACAACACATCAGTCCTGCACGAGCCTTTGAAAATAGATCGATTTCAAAACGCTGTCATTTGTTCTTAAGTCTCTATTTTGAGGTCGGCGTCCCAACAGCTTCTCTCACTTCTGTCCTTTTGCTTAAAAGCCAAAGGCGACCGATCCTTCGCCGTTATTACTCTCAGATCATCAGCAGAGCATTTGAAAGACCTGCCTCAGGTCTGAGGTGGCTCCTGGTTTGGTTAGCTCCAGATGTTTTTAACTGTTTTTTTTTATTTTGGTTTAATTTTGTTGTGTGTTTCTTCTTATTTGTAATGTTCTTGTTCTTGTATTATTTATTGCTGTGTTTCACATTTTTTCTTGTGCACTTTGCTTTATGGTAATTCTGTGTACTCAAACTGGATTCTGGGAGTGCTGGAATGCAAATGAGCGTGCCCAGAGAGCACGTTGGTCCAACCTCTGCTGTTTGAAAATGTGCTGAATGATCAGACTCGACTTGAAAAGAAGCAAGCAGAAAGCACAGAAGAAGACAACAAAGAGGCTGGTGAGCTTTTCATACGCGGCTCTTTATTTGATTCTCGTTCCTCGCGGCTCGCTTTGTTTATTTCTCAGCTGCTGCTCGTTCACCTCTCAGCACTTTTCAGACCGTTAAAGACTCCTACAGGACGCACTCAGCAAGGCTTCAGGCTTTGAGCTCAGCACAGCCTGAAGGCGCAGAAACAAAAGGTAGTCTAACCTGACGGAGCTTCATTCCTGCTGCAGGCACTCGGACCGATGTGCCTTTAATCAGCAGCACTGACATTAATGTGACGGGAAGATGATAATGTGCGAGGACAAAATCCACACAGATGCTAATATCCATTCATCTCTGCTGGACACAAACCAGCCACAGCAACGACGAGCAGAACAAAAGAGGGAAAATGTCCTCGTGTTCCTGCAAACACAGCTTCTTTGTCTCTGAGTCATTTGTACTATTCCTGCTTCCTACTAATGACCCTCAGGCGTTAAATATCCTCACTCTCAAACATAACAAGGTGTTTCCAAAGCAGAAAGCCTGCGAGCTCACTGAGGTCCGAGAGTCTGCCCATCGAACAGAGCCGAAACAGCCTCGTGGCTTTCTAAATCACGTTTTATTATAAACTTTATTAGACAGCATATATAACATACATAATTCTCTGCCATTATTTTGTTTCCCTGAACACAATTTTTTATTTGATGTTTCTTTTTAGGATTTTTTTCAGTCTCCCGACACAAAATGAGCTAAAATTTTGCATTTGGAGAAAACTTTAATGAAACTATTTCCATTTTCATTATTTATTTATTTATTTCCACACATAATTACTTATTATTATTTAAAAGTGTATGATTTTTTATGTTTAGGCCCTAAAATGAACTTTTAAAATGAACTAGAGGGTGAGGTGTGAATAGAGATCGTGGTTTACAACGATTACCATTTCTTTTAATGCTCTGGGTTCTTGGTTGCTATGGTAACACATCCCCCTCTTTATGTGGACAGAAGCCGCAGACATGAGCTTTACTTCCTAATGTCACAGAAACTGTGACAGCCTGTGAACAGATGGACGACCTGCTCCTCACTATTTCACTGTGAGACCGGCTGCTAGGCAACAACCAAACCTTCACCTTAACCCTGAAGCCAAACTCGAAACCTCCATCGTTCTCTAACCTCAGCCGAGAAACTGGCTGATGTGTGAAGAGACTTTTGAGACACAGTATCTCAAACTCAAATAAACCCAAACTAATGCAAAAAAATCTGAAGCTTCAGCAAACAGGTACAAAACATCAGCACAACGCATGATTACGAGGCACCATTAAAACCATTACAAACCACTGTGGTCGTCATGGTCACCTACCTCCATCCACTGTCCGTGGGACTGCATGTTGAGCACAATGCAGGGGTCGGGTTTGGACAGAGCGTCCCGGTCTGAGATCCCTTTACAGGTTAGTCTGAGCTCCACTTTGGTGAGACAGGGACTGCTGAACAAACCCAGAGAGTTGGCCGCGGACTCGTAGATGTCACTCATGGTGGAGGCGGAACAGGAAGTCTGAAGGAGAAGCAGAAAAGTTCCAGAAAAGGAAGCATTAAGCACTTTTAGTTTAGGTAGTTTAGAGTCCCCACGTGCATTTCGCTGTTGGCCTCAAAGACACGTCTGAACCGTCACCATCGGACCATTTCTCACTGCAGGAATCATCCATGTACTGACCAGCCCAGAATCAGTCCTGACCGCTGTCAGGCTCACAAATGTCCTCTCCAGGGCAGAAACTTTTCCAAACTACTTACAACAAGCACCACTGTTACAATATCAGTCAAGAACATGATGAGATTCAACAAAGCGCCAGCACACGAGTCCTCCTGATCCCGCAGTGGAAACAGGTAGATGGAAAGAGCCAATCAGAAGGCCATTCCTTGCACCTGCCCCGAGTTCCTGCAGCAAACAGGTGCTCAGCATCAATGAGCTTCTGAAGGGCAGCAAGCTAACAGCCATGTAAATGATTCATGCAGTTTTTGTATTGAAAATTCGTACATCATCACCACTGCAGGCTTATTAAATTCTGTTTTCCCACAAACATTTGCTTCCAGCTGTTTAAAAATGGTCACCATTGGATTGTGCTGATTGGGCCAAACCACTGCGAGGAATTGTTACGCAGATTCTTGCATGATATTGTGAATCTTTCAGGCATCCGGCTTGTAATCCTACAGTAACCCCTTTTTGGGGAGTAGGGGATAATTCAGTTTTTACAACAGTACAAATACACATCGCTGCAGAGGAAATATCAAAGTATAAGAGACTCCAGGTTCAAGAGCTGAGGCCCTTGAACCTGGAGTCTAGACAGAAGCATCTCCAATGGAAGAACCATGGAACCTGATTAAACACAGGAGAGTTATGATTTTCATTCAGATTAGTTTATGCAATTATATTTGGTCTTAAAATATTTGTTCTTGTTTTTATTGTGCCCGGTTGGCAGCGACACGCCTACCAGCTGACCACCATAAAACAACAAAAATAGAAGAATGTGCCAATAACTGGAACACTGCGACAGCCATCATGAAGTCCTACAGTGACTGACTTAAAAGGAAAGAAGTGTTTGAGGAGCCGATAATGAAAATGAAAGAGAGAAGGACAGATGGAGGACAGGGAGTGAATCAAGTGAAGATGAGTAGTAAGGAGGGAGGAGTGTGGATCAGCATTGAAACCACTGCAGAAGAAGAAGCCTCGTTGAAAGGTTACAAACATGACGGCTCAGGTGGAATAAAACATTAGAGGACCTGCGAATGTGCCTTGTGTGACACCACACAGAAAAAGCACAACCTGTTCAGAGACTCCAGCTCACGCGTAAAGCTGCAGGATTAACAGAAAGAAGCAATAAGATTTTGTTGGGTTCTTTTAAATTAGCTGTGAACAGATTTTGTGAACTTGTGTAAATTGGGGGATGAACTGTGAGGACTTTGTGTTGTAGATGGAGGTGAGATGGATGTTTTCTCATTAACTTCAGAACAGCTGACTTCTGCTCATCTAGTGGACGTCAGAGGAACTGCAGCCACTGAGGCTCTGAGCCACGGCAGCAACCTGTAACATTATTCCAGGTCTTTATGACAGACAGGAGAACTTTATAATAACTTTACAAGACATTTCCCAGCCTCAGAGTGATTTCATTTCATCACTGATTTACATATTATAATTGCATGGAAATCCTCCCTGTCAGAGTGGAATGAATGCAACCAGCAGCCGGAGCGAGTCTGCTGAACTGGTGCTAATTAAATTGGAATAAGAGATTATTTTATCCCCGGTGTCATTTTATTCATTACATGCATTTAATTGTATTTGATGAAATAACTCCTATTCATCCAGGACAATCTAATTATACCGTGTAGAAAAAATTACCACATTATGTTCAAAACGATGTTGACATAATTAATTCACACGTCTGGACTCGCTGTGTGTGATAACTGACCCTCTCACCGTCACACTGCTCTGATTGAGTTGCTTAATTTGATTATTAGAGACCTGCTTTTTTATCCCTGCTGCTGTGAGGAGCCTCGCATCCCGTCTCTAATTATTTGTGTTTTGTTTCCAAAAACATTTTTAAAAATACTTCTCAGTCGCCTGAAATTGTTTTGCTTGCAGGAAAAACATTCATTTCATCATTTTATCAGTGTTTATACTGCCTTCAATTTCCCAAAATAAAATATTAAATAAGAGTTGTCCGTCTGACTGCATTTATCAGTCAGATGGCAGTTATTTGCAAATGCTCACCAACGATCAACCACTGCTGTAACGATCGATCGATCAATCTGATCATCTAGGCTTCAAGTAATTTATTAACAGGACAGCAGCAGTGTGTGTGTGTGTGTGTGTGTGTGCAGCTGAGTTTGTGTGGGCCCACCGTGCTCGACGTGTGTGCTGTCCATGGTCCTGAAATTCTAACAGTTTAATGAATATTTGAATGTTTATTTAATCGTAATAAAACTTTATCAAACTTTATTAGCATAAATGCACTGATCAGACTGACGTCAGTCTGAGGCCTGATTATTGTCTGGATAAGGTCCAAAATCAATGATGTCATCACTCCGTTCTTTTTGCCATTTCCTGTGAGCCTTACTGAGCAGGCTGTGAAGTTCCTGCCACACTTTGTTGAATTGCTTTACACCCAGCCTAGTCAGTGCCGGCGTAACGCGTTAGTAAAACTGACCCTCAGTTTCTAAAAACTGTCAACTTTCAAAAAGTGATTCAACTTTTCAAAAATAACGTTTCAAGTTTTTATATTGAATTTAAATATTGTTTCAAATTAAACTTTCTCTTAAATTCTCAACTGAAGAAAGTTGGAATTTAGAGGATAAAACCAGAGCCTTTAAACTGCAATAAACACTGCAGTGCAGTTCATGAATATATATATATTAGTGCTGTCAAAATTAACACGTTAACGCAGATTAAGCCGTCATCACGATTAACGCGATACAAAAAATTTAACGCTATTAACACATCTGGAGTGCAGAATGACTTAAAATCCCTGAAATGTTTCTGTCAACACATTTCAGGCAGTTTGTCCAAGTAGTTCCCTTCACACATGCGCAAATGGGCAGTTGATCTGGTGACGGGCAGCTGAACCAATCAGCTCAGTATGATAGATGATAAACGCACATCGGCCCTCTCGATGGGAAATTTGAGTATTAAAAAAATAACAAGACGGAACAGTCGACCTGTCGACAGAAAGTATTATCCACATTGTGCAAGAAGGAATTTTCTTTTCACCGAAGCAATTCCAGCTTAAAATATCACATGCTGCTAGCAGTTTGGCTAACGCATCACCCAGCTTATGACAAACCGAGCCCGTTCTCCCGAGACGTAACATCCCGACGTTTTGTCACGTCCCGCGGCGTTTTTGAGGAACGCGAAAGGTGACCTTCCACATTGTTATGGTACGCGGCGGGTTCCAGCCCTGTATTGCAGCCCTAAACCTAACCATGACCTTATTCCTAACCTTAACCAGAACTTTAATGACGTGAAATAGTGTTTTCCCAAGCGATTTTAAGGGGGAAAGCGAAGATGTGTAGATTGAGTCCAAAGGTTCTCATGTGTCCGCAGTTTTCCGATGTCGTCACGTAGGAACGCGTTGGGTGCCTGAAAAGGTAATATGTTGACGATTTGTCACCTAGCGTAAAATGTTATGCTTTGGGAGTGAGAACGTGTTGGAGCCACCACTGACGGAGCATCGGGGGCTCAGTAAGGCTACCTCGGACATACTGACTGACACAATGCCAAGTGGATTGCAACAAACTGCAGACCTGCTAATATCGCTGAGAACAAGCGCTTTACATAACTTTGTTTCCTCGACTTGAAGCCTCCCCACCCAAGAGTGACAGAGAGAGAGAGGATACATGTTTTTGTTTTTTGTTAACATGAATGTTCAAGATGTTCAATAAACATGTTAAGTGCGGATATTTTCCCTTTTTTCTCGAGTCTGTTTGCTCATGCAAAATGAAATGCGATTAATATAGTATAAAATTAATGATATTTAATCGTGATTAATCAAAATTAATCCACAGTAACCCTGTGATGAATCCAATTAAAAATTGTAATTGTTTGATAGCACTAATATATATATATTATATATTAGTGTATACTCACCTATTAGAAAAATAAAGGTTTTTTAAAAAGTTGTATTTCACAGGAGAGAGCCTGAAGAAAACTATTCAAATTCTCTTTGAATTTAAGCATTTAACATTCTTTGTGTTTATTCTGCATTTACTTCATAACTGCATAAATGTCAGTTACAAGCTTAAATAAACTTGAAAAAGTGTAATTGCACCCAGGCTATTGATCAAGTACTTGCAATTAATCGCAATTAATTACAGAAAATTGTGAGATTAATTAGTTTTTTTAATCTATTGACAGCACTAATATAGATAGATAGATAGATAGATAGATAGATAGATAGATAGATAGATAGATAGATAGATAGATAGATAGATAGATGTACATATGTACATATATGCAGATTTAGTTTTTACAATTGGGCATGGAAATATAAAAGCAAAGGGCTTTTCAGGCCAGAAACCTCCACGTCTTTAATGATCTCTGATCTTCAGCCCCATCGTCTCCTGCTGGCAGATAAACTCCGCCCTGACAGGAAGCCATTTCTGTTGGGTCAGGACAGAGTGATCGTATCTCCACCTCGACTCCCAACCAATCACCCCATCACCTCCCTCCATTATCCCATCAGCAGCACTCGGGTTGATCTGATTAACCCTGGGCAGAGCGAGGTTGTGGTATCCGAAGCACTCCACAGGAGGAAGTTACACTTATCCTCTAATAAAAATATAAGATATTCTCCTTACACAGCTGGCTCAGGTTACAGCCCTGAGGAACGATGGAAGGAAGGATATTTCAGAAACAGGACACAGATCTGTTCTTTCTGTGGAGAAGATCATGTTCTACCAATCAATGGAGTTTATAATAGACCAATCAAGGGCTGCTTATGAGTCTTTTTATAGAGCCTTTAAGATTCTTATCACTAAAACCACGAAGGAGAATTCTTCACTCAACACCATGCTGCTGGAGAACAACCGCCCTGCACCACACTGACCTACACTGAGCCTTCCACCAGTCTGAACCATCGTGAAGTCAAACTGGGACAACACCAAGACAGAACACACATTTACAGAATAACTTTAAGTTCTGTTTGAAAGAACAAAAAAGAATAAAAACGTGTGAAGACAAGTCCAAAACCATCCCAAAGCATCTAAACAAGTCTGAAAACAACGATCTGGATCTACATCTCACTTCCTTTTTGCTGCCATGATACCTGGCTGCGGTTTTCATTCTCACACAGACAGAGATACCTGCTGACCAACGCACAGTAACATACTGGATGACTGGAGAAATTCTAAAACCAGAGGATGCTCAGGTAAGCACCCTGCTTCCAGTTCAGTGATCCCAGTCACTGTTTGATTGGTGTGGATTAAAAGCTACGACCACACCTACACCCTACAGCTACATGCTTTACTGAAAATAGCTCCAACCAGAAGCCCCAAACATCAGCCTGGATGACAACAACATAGATCTGTGTTTCTCTGAGCAACAGCTTATCATAAATAATAAATTACAGTTACAAGAGAAACTACTTTCCTGTTGTCACAGTGTTCAGCTCCTCGTGTGAGCCTCGCTCAGTGAGGGGACATCCCCATAAAACACATGCATATGTAGGTGTAGGTGCATGAAAGCTAGTGGACACTGTGAACCTGGAGGAGCTAGCACAGCTGGCACATCTGTGTGAAAATGTTTGTACTTCCTGTCACCTCCACAGTTTTCAAAGAATCGTGTTCCTGGGGTTGGAGCAGAATAACTGAATTACTGTTCGCTGACCTCTGTGTGCTGTGTTCATGTCAGTGTAGTAACAAAATGAACATTACGTTTGCTGGTTTCTTTCATTCATCTGTTGAAGATGGTCTTACAATATAAAGTACACTGAGGCGGCTGCTGCTTTGATGGCCTTCTGTGAGTCATTTGTACAGCAATCATACTGTGCATATGTGTGGGGCTTTTATTGTGAAAGAAACACAGAAGAAGAATTCAGAACATTCATATTAATCAATAAGGAAACCAGTAACCATATGACCCGTTACAGTAACCACCTGCTTCCTCTAAATACAGTCAGTGTAATTCACCTACTCTGTGTCTTATTATGTGTGTTTATGCCTTTAATTTGTCTTTCAGGTAGACGATGCTGTCAAAACAGTCAGCATCGCTGTTACACCATCCTTCCATATTTATTCATAAAACAACACGGCTGACACAAAGTGCTGTGCAACTAACCTAAACAATAAAAATCAATAAGATATAAATAAAACCATGAATAAAAAGCAAATGTAAAAAGTCAAATAAAAGCTGTGAGCAGACTGTCACAGCTCAGAGACACCGAATTCAGTTTTCATCACACTTTTTGAATCATTGTCTCTCTCGTGATTCCTGCATTTGGACGTGTTCTTCATAAATTCCTGCAGCTCGCTGCACGACGAGCATTACATCGTTAGAAGTCACACGTGAGGTGATGTCATGATGCGCTTCTCTCCGTCCTCCAGATGAAACAAACCTCAGCTCCACATTGTTTCTGTCCTTCAGTGAACCTGTCACTGTCTCTGCTCAGTCTGTTTTAATGAGCTGCAGCTCGCAGAGACCCCAGAGTCAAAAATGACCTTTGACCCTCTTCACTCTTTCTTTTTAATGTATCGCCACATTCGGCACACACAGTGTCTCCGTAACGTCGCCTTCACTGTCAGTCAAACTCCACACAGAAAGTTTTTAGGAGCTCAAACTTTACACGATATTTGTAACACACACAGCAGCTGATTTATGAAACGCAGGAAACGTCAGAGCAAAAACGTCTAATGAGACGAACACGTCGCTGCACTTTATGACACGACCTGTAAGACCGAGTGAGACCTGCAACAGGCGTAAAACTGCTGGAAGACAAATAACACGAGTGTGAGGCGAACACTTTGGTGAGGCTGAGGTAAAGACCACAGTTTGAGTTTCAGGTGAAAATTAACGTACCCATCCACCTACCCCAACCTCCTCCACACAGGCTGCGCCCAAACTGTTTGACCTGATACGAGCTCTCAAGAACTAATATTAAAAGGAAAGTTATTCTAATGTATTTGAAAGCTTTGAAGTCGCACCTTTACAGCTACAGTTTCCATAATGCTGTTACAGTGTAGCCAAAGTCTGCTGCGAATAAAGGAGCAGGTGTGCACTGAGATGTGTTAGCAGGCTTGTTTTAATGATATGCAGTAAGAAGTCAGTTCCTCTGAGTACTCATCCAAAAACAGCAACGTGGAAGCAACAATGACCTGAAACATGGTGTAGATCTTTACCAACGTTTCAAAATATTCATTCATAATTCTGCTTCAGCACGTCTGTATCCATGATGCATCAGAGGTTCTTCTTCATCTGTCCATCCATCCATCATCCATCCGTCCATCTGTACATCCATCCATCATCCATCCGTCCATCTGTACATCCATCCATCATCCATCCGTCCATCTGTACATCCATCCATCATCCATCCATTTTCTTAACCTCTTATGGAATTCAGGCTCGCTTGGGCCTGGAGCCTATCACAGCTGCTATTGTAATATTAATTGCTGGTTCTATATTTGTCCTGTGTGTGTGTGTGTGTGTGTGTGTGTGTGTGTGTGTGTGAGAGAGAGAGAGAGAGAGAGAGAGAGAGAGAGAGTGTGAGTGAGTGAGTGAGTGAGTGAGTGAGTGAGTGAGTGAGTGAGTGAGTGTGTGAGTGAGTGAGTGAGTGTGTGAGTGAGTGAGTGAGTGAGTGAGTGTGTGAGTGAGTGAGTGAGTGTGTGTGTGTGTGTGTAAAAACACCAGAACATGAATGAACACAAATCAAATAATTCTTCACATTTGCACCTCACACACTGAACCAAACAAAGATTTCTCTCTCTGACCAAGAAAGAAGAAGAACTGCAGATCAACTCATTAAACTTCCATCAGAAGAGCAGCAACACTGTCTGAATGTGAAAGTCTCTAAGTGATATTTTTGTGGGGTTTATGCCTAACTGTAACATTATAGCATTTTATAATGACATTAAATTAATACTGAGCAGAACTGAGTTCATCTTTCTGGTGCGGGCGCCATGAAAGTGTTTCATGTGGACTCTCCTTCCTCTCGCTGCAAACAAACAATGAAATCAAACTAAAACTCTCAGACATAACGAGAAAACTCAAAAAACCCAACAGAACAAAACCCAGCATGATAGCGTGGTGACAAACTGCAGGCTCATTAGCTAAACGTTAATATGGATTTCATATCTAAGCTTAATTTTTATGATAATTTTACTTTATTCTTTACAATCAGATCACATCCTGTCTTATTCTTATTCCTGACTTGATGTGGCACTCCAGGCCTTTAAGTGGTGTATGTGTAATACTAGTTTTAATAAGAGCTATTCAAATAAACTTTAGTAAGTAAGTAAATAAGTAACTTACTTACTAAACTTTATTATTATTATTACCGTTAATATGATGCTAAAGAGGACCTTTGTAGTATCTTGAGCTACCTGAGAACTTTATGCAGCTGTGAGCTTAATTTATGAAACTTTAAAGGATGTAAAAAAAAGTAAAAAAAAAAAAAAAGTAGAAGACAACAAACACGGTCTGCTGCCTGATTAACCTGCTGCAGCCGCTGCATCAGAACACCAACACTAAAGGTCTCCTTGCATGTGATGCAGAGATACTGGAAGCATGACAGCAGATGAATGAGGCTGCAGACACTGCAGAGGATGATTCAAACACAGGCTGTAGGTGTGGACGTCCTCATTTGCTGAGGGTCATGATGAAGTGATGCACTAATGAAATGAGGGTGTGACGGGCGTAGGTATGTGAATGAACATGGAAGCTTATCAGTTAAGTGTTAGCGTGTTTGTAGGGGAGGAACTCATCTCTGTTCTTGCTTCGTGTCTCCGACGTGCAGACACTCCTCTGTAAGTGACACAGCGAGCGGTGCAGGTGGATGCAGCTTCAGCTGCTCAGTCAAGCGGCGGATGAATCCTCCCACCTGCTGAGGCTCGCAGCGCGCTGACATCCAACAGCAGATTAAAGAGACGCTCATGAAAATCACATCACACAGATCCCTGTGCAGCTGCAACACTACAACCCAGTTAATAATTCATGTCATTCAGAGGCTCCGCTCGCTGATGCCGGCGGGTTCTGGGTAACGTAGCTGGTTTCAGCTCGGCGATGAGCAAACAAAGTGTTTGTGCAGAAGAATAAAAAGTGTGAGCGTTTCATGCAGACAGCAGAGATGACACGACAGCCAAGCACGTTTCTGCAGCAATATCCTCTAACAGGCTCATCATCCATTATGTTTCAAAGATCAAGAAACTTACTCACTTCTTACACTTTTCTCCCGATTCAAATGCTGTCAACTCGTTATCAGCATTTGATAGGACCAGCTGGTCAAGGCTGGTCCCATCAGCTGGTCCTATCAGCTGGTCCCAGCTGGTCTCAGCTGGTCCAGTCCTCCTGCTCTGAAAGCTGAGGTCCTCCACTTGTACAGTGAAACTTTAAGTGATGGAAAAGCCGTGCTGATGTTCATGCATTCATTTTTCATCACAACTTCGAAACTAAAATATTTCAACAAAAAGATTTTTTTTCTGTAGCACGCTTATCTGGGCCCATGTTACCATGGTAACCAAGGAAACAGAGGTTTAACGGTTTAAAGTAGCAGCAATGAACAAACTGATGTGTTTCTAAACTTCACTGAGTTTAATGCCAAATTTATACACACACACACACACACACACACACACACACTGACATCAGGTGTGATTCAACCACAAAGCCTTACAACCTCCAAATCAGGGGTGTCAAACTCAAATACACAGTGGGCCAAAATTCAAAACTGGAACAAAGTCGCGGGCTAATGTTAATATTTATTGAAATATATTTATTCCTCCAGATATAAGAATGAATCTTTTCTTATGGACTCAAACACATTTTGCTGAAAAACTGAATATGGAACAAGCAAAGCTTAATACTAAACAATATATATATTAGCTGTATAATACCAGTAGGCCAGCTCTAATAGTCATTTGGTATGGCTTCGCGGGCCAAATGTAATTAGGCTGCGGGCCAAATTTGGCCCGCGGGCCAGAGTTTGACACCTATGCTCCAAATGGTGACTTTTAATCCTTTAAAAGTGGGAAATATTAACTTTGTGTATATGGACATATATAAGAACAGATGAGACCAGAAAGATGAGAAACTGTGTTCAGTTCAGGAAATCAGTGAGGAGGTGATGGGGATAAATAACCCATGAAGATGGCGACTTTAAACACCCTTCTAGGAAAGAGAAAAATCGCTGTGCTTTTATTTTGAAAGTTCAGTCACTGCTAACCTGTTAACCACCAGTGGAAGCAAAATACTTATAAATAAGGTGGCTCATGACTTTTGCACAGTACAGTCCGTTTTTTCCCTTTATTTTCTTAATAAGCAAACAAACATGTTAACCTGAAGCTGAATGGCTGAGAGCAGCTGGTAGAGCTCAGGGATGAGCGAGTGAACTCTGGGTTAGCAACTTTAATTGGACTGAATTGGAATGAATGGGCCACTTCGTGCTGTTCAAAATTCAGTTGTTGTGATTCATGACTGCGGTGCATTATGCTGCATTCGGGGCAGGATGGAAAAACAGGACAGCTGCTCGGAGTTCATGCATTATTCACTGTTACCTCTGTGTTCACACTGGTTAAACAGGCTCGATCAGCTCCATTCAGCGTGTTCCTGAGTTGTAGCAGTTTGTCTCCAGCAGCAGCACAAAGCAAACAAACTGATGGCTGCTTACATGTCGACCGGATCAGTGTTAATGCGTTTCCTGAGAGTTGTGCAGCTTCACCGGCTCTGAATCAAAATGTTTTCGTGTTGAAGTTTAACACAAAGTGTCGATAATTCAGTGAAACGCAGAAATGTGATTTATGTTTTAATCCTCGAGTACAGGTGAAAATGACCCAGAATGGAAGGCAGATCATCACCAGCATGTGAGGCTCTGTGATTGGCTGATTGCTAGTGAAATGCATTATTTTTTAATTAGACACAAAAGGCTGCAGTTCCTCTGACATCCAGCAGAAGCAGCTGTGAGTCAGTCCACCAGACTCCGATGTTAAAACAGCAGAAATAAACATGTGCAAACTGTTTGCTCGCTATAGATCATTTCTCCCATCATAACACCTGCACAGGGTAAGAATGGTTTTAAAACCATTCTTTTAAATTTGAATAAGTCTTAAAGTTTGACTGACAGCTGGATGGTGAGACGGGAGGATGTAGCTGCTAGCTGTCTGCTCGGCTTCAGCTCAGCTAATCAGAATCCCTGAACTGGACCTTTGACCATGTTTGTGCTGTTGGAAACATTTTTAATGACATTATTGCACCAGTAACAGGTAATACTGATGCAATAACATGGCTGCTGTGAGGTTAATTGCATTAACAGACTGTCCAAGAAGTCTGAGCTCCAGCTTCAGTGACTGAAACTAATGATGTTGCTGAGCAGTAATGGCCAAAAGGCTAAAACTGAGAAGTCAAATCATTTGTCTGTCTTTCATCTACAGTCTTTGCTCTGTGCTGAAGGGGGAAAAAAGGTACTGTAGTGCAGAAGTACTACAGAGTACTTTACTACTGTACCCATGTGCCTCAGGGGGCGTTGCCATGGAGATGGCTCCATCCAGAGCAAATCCGAGACTCTGTTGTTCTGTGAGTGAAACACACAGCATCCTGTGATCAGCTGATTTTCAGCATAGTGATGGAGAGGAAGAGTGAGTCACCGTCATCATCACCTGCTGTATAAATAACGCGGTGCTGTGTGAAGCTATGAAAAACTGCCTATGTTAGGCTAAACGTACTCTCACTGCAGAAGGATAAATGAAGGGGGCGGGGGTGACCCGCGGACTCCTGTCCCACTGACACAAATACTCCCTGAAAACATGGATTCATCTGCAAACAGCAGCTGCTTCACACAAACACTTTCTTCTTTCAGTTAAAAATTGACGATGCTGTTAGTTATCAGCGTCGCGGTGCTGGTGCTGTGGTTCACCTCAGGTCACTGCTGTCAAACATGGACTAAAGGATCGAGTCCAGCGCTCGACATAGTTTCACATGTATGAAGATTGCAGAAAATATCTTCCAGTAAAACACGCAGCTGTTCCTGCTGTCAGCATCACTGCAGACATGAAAAAATGTGCAAAGTTTAACGTTTCTATCTCTAAAAAAAAAACCCTGCTGTAATCATGAGAACATAAGACTTTTTATTGAAATTACACTAATGTAGCGATTCATCGTGTGTTCTGTCAGTGGAAGCTGAACTTGTATTTCTTTACATTAACATAAACAATAGACACTTTGCTCTATTTTGTTCCCTAAAAACATAAAACACAAAGCCTGTCAAAAAAAAAAAAGGAAAGGTTAATTTTAGAATAAAATTCAATTTTCTGTAAGCTCCACCCCCAAATTCCAAATCGACCCATAAAGGAGATATTTACTTATTTAGTAAGATATATATGAAGGTAAAAGGAGAAGAGATGAAACCTGATGAAATATTAATCATGGCATTAATATCAGAGGAACCCTAAAACTTCTTCTTCTTCTTCTTCTAAAAACTCATTCTTTTATTTTGAAAGAGCACAGTGCTTCCTGCTGTTAGACTGCTGTCTGTGTGGATAAAAACTTTGCCGATATTTTGAAAAGCTCCGGATCACTTTAACCTTCCTGTCCTGTAACCTGTTTCAGATGTTTGCGGACAAGCTGGGAGGAGATGTGGTGCCTTTACATAAACCAGAGTAGCTCACAGGTAGTTCCACATTTACTCACGCTGCCCCCTGTTGACAGCACACAGCTACAACGTGCAGACGGCGGTGTGCACCTGCAGACTGCCAACACACAAGCCTGCCCTTTAAAGTGCTTTTTTATATCAATTCTATTCATTTTATGTGGCATTGTTTGTATTTTTAATTTGTCACAGATTCTGCTGATAACATGGAGTTTCTGGCCGCAGAGCGGAGTGCGTACACGTTGATTGTCTCAGGGTCTCCTCTCTCCGACCTCCAGCTGACACTGGGCTGGTTTGAGGTCATGCTGTGAGGTGGGAGAACGTGGAGTCCAGGCAGGGAAGGAGTTACTGCCCCGAGTGGAGGAGTTCAGTATGTTGAGCAGAGCCAGAGGCTGACAGGAGGATTTCTGCAGTGATGAGGATGCTGTGTCGGTCTGTGGTGGTGATGAGAGAGCTGGGTGTGAAAGTGAAGCTGAATGAAACGTGGTCCAAAAATCTTTCAACAAGATTAGGAAAAAGAAAGTTTTGAAACTTTGAACTTTTCTAATCCTGTAAAAATGATCAAATACATCTTGAGGATGTGAGCAGAGCGGGCTCATCGGCCCGAGGCCCTGTGAGGCGTTCAAAGACATGGCACCAGGTATTTTTAGCTGAATTTAATGTCCAATTATGCAGCTGCCGCACAGGTTTATCTGCTCGTGTTTCACGGGTTTTTATCAAAACTGCACCTTCCACATCTCCGCCCTGAGCTTTATCGCTCTTCTTCATCTCATCACCGCACACGTCTGCAAATCAGCCCAACTTCAAAGGAAATATTACAAACGTTTCCCAACCTCTGGCTCATGTGCTGCACAGAAGTCTCTGAATGCAAAACAGGTCCTCACCGTCCACTAACAGGCAGCAACCAGGACCAGGGAGTCACATGACCCCTGTGTCACAGGCTGACTTTAAACTGATTGGCTACACAGAAAAGAAGAAGATGCTGGGATTTATAAGTATCTGATTTTGCAAACCCAAACTAAGCATCTATAACAAAACAAGAATAGATTTTCAAAAAATGTTCTCGAATAGAAAGAAAGGACACGTGAGACGCAGTGGCCACAAAAATTATTACACAATGGTTAGAAAAAGATGCAAAAGGGCCAAAAATATTACGTGGACACAGAGGGATGCCCACATGGAGAAAACCAAACTAACTGATGTACAAAAGCTAACTAATAAACTGAGGAGACATGCAAAATGATCACAAAAGAGACAAATAGTGATCTCAGAGAGACGTGAAAAGGGAAAAAGTGGTCACGTGTGCAAAATTGGATGTAAAATGGGACACGATGTATGAAAACAGAAAAAAATCTTCAAAAGTTGAAAACTGAAAGAAGTCGTGTTACGACCCGGCTCTGCTAGGCGACAAGGGCTGTAACATAAACGAGTCCAGAGACAGGAGGGTTACATAAAAAGAAAAACATAAGGTTTATTAACACAACTGAAAACCGTTAGTGAAACTCACTAGGCAGTAGGGTGCTTTAAACGAACATAACAAACAGCTCATATATTCAAATAACACTAATCATCTAATGACAATCACCTAAACATCTCACAGGTGGCTACTCCAAAACAAAGGCTCAAAAGGGCAGCAGTGCAAAGGCAGGAGGGACAATCTGCACAGTCTGTTCAAATCAACAAGTCCCCCACGAATGAAGACTCCTCAGCCTTTCATACTCTCAGGTAATTGCAGGCAGCTGTGTCATTGGTCTGTCGTATTCAAGGCTCCTGCAGCAGCCAATGGTGTGAGTGGTCTGGCACACTCTGATCTGCATGAAGTTGGGGCGGGCATAGGTCCGGGCCAGCCAATCCCCCATGAGTCCTGGAACACTTTGATTTCCATAGAGGAAGGTGGGGCCACCTGAGGCCAGAGGCCGTAACAAGTCGCAAAGTGTTGAGACCAAACTTAAAAACCAAAGTTATTAAAACATGTAAAATGATCACAAAACAAACAAACAGGTGAAAAGAAAGCACAAAGGTGCATAAAGGGCCTAAAATGCCAACCAACAACAATCAGATGGGAACTGGTCCCAGAAGAAAAACAAAATCATGATTAAACAATGTAAAATTACGCCAAAAAGAACAAAAACTAAACACGTCAAAGAAAAGACCAAATCATTAAGAAAGAAAAAATCACAAAAAGAAACAAACAAAAACAGATTTTTAAAAATGACTCTGGAAATAAACAACAAACTATCACAAAGATTCATAAACGAAGCACAGATTCAAAAAACTGACGGGAAGGGGCTGCTGAGGTCACTATGACGTCACCACAAGTGGAGACGGATTAAAACGGACTCAAAGCATCGATGCTCAGATCAATAAACCACGAGAACCATAAATGATATCAAAGTACGAATATCCTTCATCCGCGGAGAATCAATCATAACTGATGCTTTATTGATCAGTTCGAGCTGAGAAGTTTTTCTTCTGCAGGGATAATAATGAACAACTCGTCTCTGTGTGCGTGACTCATTTTTTATGAATAATAATGATCCATCATATTGATTATGAGCCAAACACACAAAGCGAGTGAGGACAAACATCAGTCTCCAGTCAGAGCATCAGTGGCTGCGTGGAAACATCAGCGCTACTGAAGCTTCTCCTGCCCCGCTTACCCGTGAAAAGTCCACAGAGAGTCACGGAGCTCCCCGTGGGGTCATAAATCAACAACTGTGCTGTTTCTCACAAAGAAACACTAACTGTCAAATTTATTTCAAAATAAAAGCCCACTCTTTTCATGCCCACGGGACTCAGTAAATTACGTGGACTCATTTCCACATATCTGAAACACATTCAGCCAATAGGAGCACTCCAAAATTTACATTTACCCCATAATTAAGACATTTGATCCCTCACCCATCGATCCCTCACCCATCCATCCTCCGTGAGAATAAAGACATGCAGAGAAGAAGATGAAAGTGAATGCTTTTACTCTGAGATGCTCAGAGTGGCGGCTGGAGTGAATCCAGCTTTAATCACCTCTCAGTCATCATAAAGATTAAAGAATCAGGCTGGAAGTCAGAGTGGAGACATAACAAATATGAGTAAATGCTGTGAAAGATGAAGCTCTCTGAGTTTTTACCTGCTCAGATGGTCATGAAGAAGAAGAAGCTCCAGAGCGAGAAAAGCATCCAAAGTTTCCGCTCAGCTCAGACGGACTGAACTGAGATCAGCTGCGCGCGCACGGACACACACAGCTTCATCTTCATCCTCCTCCTCCCCCTGTGGCTGCTGGAGAGCCTTTCCAGCTTCCAGTCACCTCGCGAAGCTTTATAGGGGGGAAAGCCTCACACACGCCGGCGGAGAGGGAGCGGAGGACGTGGGAGAGGAGCGCGGGCTGCAGCGACCCCTGCAGGCCGCACACCGGCGGCACAGACTGGGCAGCAGAGCCGCAGGAGCGCCGCTGACCGAGCTGTGAGACCTTTAGGTTCACATAATGATCAGAGACACGGGCAGTAAAAAAAAAAGGCACATTTATATTTTTATATCTTACATCAGATTTACGAGCTTTTTTTCAGTTCAGGTCATTTTTTTCTTCCCTTAATATTTAAATTATTAATATTTTTTGTTTATTTATTCGTTTATTTTTTTTTTTTTTATTTTATTTGCCTTTAGCTTCACAGATTTTTGTTTATTTGTTTGTTTTTGATCAAAGACGACCACAAACCAAACGCTGGTTTGAGCGCGGAGTCAAGGAGGCCATTTGCGTGAAAAGGGAAAGACCATCTCTGAATGGAGGAGGGGGCCTAAGGGTCCATCTGTCACCATCTTACACGCTGTGACTGCAGCCATTCCCCAACTCTCTGTGAATGGGACTCATGGCCATTAGACTGAAGAAGTCACCTGGATGAGTGACGAAACGTTTCTCCCACTGAAAACGTCCAGATGAACAGAATCAACTTTTGGAGATGTTTTTTCTCTACTCCGTTTCTATTTTATGGCACATTGCGTTGTTTTTTATATAACGTTATAATTCTTCATTTTTTGCTTTTTATGAATTACTTTTTTTTCTCTTCAATTTTTTGGATGAGCTTAAGGCCGCTATCGAAGCATCCTGGGCCTCCATAACACCTCAGCAGTGCCACAGGCTGATTGCCTCCATGCCACGCCGCACTGAAGCAGTCATTTCTGCAAGAGGATTCCCGACCAAGTATTGAGTGCATAACTGAACATAATTATTTGAAGGTTGACTTTTTTTGTATTAAAAACACTTTTCTTTTATTGGTCGGATGAAATATGCTAATTTTTTGAGATAGGAATTTTGGGTTTTCATGAGTTATGTATGCCAAAATCATCAATATTAAAACAATGAAAGGCTTGAACTACTTCAGTTGTGTGTAATGAATCTAAAATATATGAAAGTCTAATGTTTATCAGTACATTACAGGAAATAATGAACTTTATCACAATATGCTAATTTTTTGAGAAGGACCTGTATATTTTCACTCCATTGTATTGTGGATGAAAAATTCATTTTGTACATTTTTGTATTTGAACCCTTTGGTTGTTTCTTATTCTGCAGCTAAAATTATTCTCACATGTTGCTTTATTAATAGGTAAAGCTGGTTTTGTTGAGTAACGTTAGCGTAATTAATAACACCATGTACATTCTGACCTCCATGATCAGAGCTGTTGATCGAGCTGAAGTTCACAGTGTTGAAGTTTTCCACAGCAGCAGGTGTGAGAAGCAGAGCAGACCTCCTCCTGCTGTCACTCGTTTTATTATATTTTATTATATATTTGTATTTATTATAGTATTATTATTTTTGTGCTGAATGCTGTTTTGGTCCAGTTTATCTGTTTTTGGTCTCTTTGTGTTTTGGTAACATGTTTGTTGTTCGAGTCCATTTTTCTTCTTCCTGACGCAGACACTGTCTTAGTCTTTTTTTCTTATTTTTGCCTCTTCATGTCTTAATATTGTCTTGTTATCACCTTATTTATTTATACTTGACATCTTATTTTGTTTCATTTTTTCCTGTTTTTTTAACTTTATTTCCTTTTTCAGAATTTTTATCACTCTCTGGTTTTGATAACTTTGTGTTTTATTTGGTAACTTTTCTCTGATTTGACTTTATTTCCTTTTATTGTCACCTTTTTTAAAAATTCCTTTCATTCTTGTTTCTTTTCACGTTATTTGTCTTTGTGTCACCTTTTCACGCCTTTCTTTCTGTCTTATTTTGGTTATTTGAAACTGTTTCCTTGTTACTAACGTTGAGCACCTTTACTTTGAAAATCTTCCCGGTTTGTGTGTGTTTGGCACGACCATTGACTGTAGAAAACACAGGGCAGAATGCGGAAGTTTGAGTAATATTAGAGAGGAAGAAGGCTTCGAGTCGAGCCTGAACTTTACAGCTGGAAACTTTATCTTCGTGCTCAGCGGCAGAAAACTGAACGGTGAGTTTGTTTCTGAACATTCGCGTTTTTATCGACTTCAAACTTTATCCTCACTTCCTGTTTTAGTGGTTACGTTACGTACATTTCAGGCCAGCATCAAAAATCGATACGAAGCTCACAGCACGTCCGTTTCACGAGGAAGTGCGACGCACGCCAGGCTTCATTCAGAATTAGGTCAATTTTATTTTCTAGGGTCGTTTCTGGAGAAAAGCGCTGAATTAAAATCATCGCAGAATCTTTAAATATTTAGTGACCGAGCCGCTCTTCACTTCGGCAGCAGCCTCTTCATCTTATCGTGTATTTGATCGCGGGCCGTGTGGGCTTAAAAAGTTGGTTTATCACTGAATTATCTGCAGAGTAGGGCCGTGCAGTGTGTTCAGTTTGTCGGGACACTCTGTAACTGGATCTGTAGCTGTCTACAATCAGACACTCGCTCATTATCAGCATTTCTCATTAAAGTTCAGTGTTGTGGTTCAAATATGACTGCAAGATGGCCGGCTGGCTGATAGCTTCATAAACTGCTCTTATCACACCTGAGCTGTGCTCACCTGCCCGGATCACTTTCGCTTTCACTACTGTGAAAATGAGAAATTTATCAGAAATGTCCCCACAGCTCCACGGAGAAGCTCCACGGACGCGTGCAGAAATACATTCAGTGACTTTTTTAGCGCTTTTCACTTCAGTTGTACTGCGTGACGTCATGTCGACCTTATTGCTGTTTATGAAGACAAACGAGCCTGACGCCATATTTAGATCTTTAGTGAGCTTTTTTCTTTCACTCTGTTTGTTTTTTAAGGCGGACTTTAATGTTTCGGCTGCTCTGAAACAGGAGTTTCCCATCGCTGTGCATAAATACACTAAATCTTTCCTTGAATCCAGATCGCAGCCACCATCATTTCTCTGTGACTGCTTTAGTTTTCTGCTCAGCAGCTTTAACCTCACGTTCATTCAGCGTTTTAAAAACCTGTAATCTCACCTGCTGTTTAGGTGCAGCTGGAGATTATCATTATTATTACACAGATGAATAAATGTTAGTGTGATTTTAAACGTGGTCACGTGGTTCCTGTGGAAGTGGGCAAGGATTTGAAATATTATAAAATGATTTCATCTCCCGTTGAATGTGACGTAAAACCGGATTCAGTGACGTGTGTCCCTAAACGTGAGCCCAGACCCCCTGAATAGGCGGAGTCTTTGCTGATGCTGTTTCCGGTGCTTCTCCTCTGTGAAGAGATAAAGTGTGCAGCTGCTCTGATGGTGGGACGAGCTGTAATAACGCTGCTGTGCTCAGAGCTGCCACAGTTTTCAGCCTTTCCTCTCTTTTCACCATCACCATGGTAACTGATGCTGGCTTGAAGTGTGTGTTTAAAAGTGCCACGTCTGGATTCTTTAACAGTTTTTGTGCTGAAGGAATTTTTTATGTATGAAACCTGCTGAGCTGGAACTTACCGACTCCACTGAATGGAGGAACACCAGCGTTGAACGTAACCTGCTCTGGAGCAGGTTGGGGCAGCAGCATAGGTTGCCATGCTGATGTATCTTTGCGGTTATCCTTTATGGTTTACCTGACAGTCCAGGTAACCCTGAAGTTGCCTCTGTAAGCCCCAGGCCCTGCCCCGTGCTGCCGGCCTCTGGTGTGAGATTCGAGTGAAATATTAGCGCTGCAGGTTTTTGTCCCTTTTAGAGCAGAAACCACGAGTGTGTGGTGTTTGTGATCTGACCTGTCTCTGTTCTCTCTCTCAGCTCCATCATGACTGACGCAGTTTATACTTCCACAACGACCCCAAACCCTGGAGACAGCTTCTGCCTGATCCCCTCGGCCCACCTGGACAGAAACCGCTTTATACTAAAAGTCGTTGAAGTGGTGAGTTCAAAGATGTTCAGACTCATGTGACTCTTCATTAGCCAATGAGATGCTTTCGTTTAGTCTATCCAGACTTACACTGGAGTACCAGGAGCATTCACTCACACCTGCAAACACACAAACTGTGTGAAACATTCAGGGTTTCCTCATTGTGTCAGCTCATTGGCTGAAACTAAAACGGGCAAAACTTAAACGTGTGTTTGCAGGTGTGCCGTAAAAGTCTGAGTCTGCTGAAATTAAGCTTCGTTTTTTTCATTTTACTTGTTTTGGATTACACTGAGCTGCTCTATGAGCTGACACTGTCCTCTGTCTGCTGCTGGCAAACACCTCTGCAGACTTTCAATTAAAACTGTTCAAGTAAAATATTCAGTTAAAAACAAAAATCATGACCTTCCTCAGATTTAAAATTAAATAATTAAAAGTTGTTTTTATTTTAAATCAATGATATTTAGTTGGAATAAGAATTATAGAGATTGGGAACATTTGGTGTTTAAACATTAATGTTGGTAAATGATTAAATTGTCCTTCAGAATAAGTTTCAGATATTTGTTGCCTGCTCTCAGGCTCTGGCCCGACCTGCACGCACTCTTTAAACTCCCTTTAACAGCGAGGATTGCGCCTCTGCAGGAAGACGGGCCGACGCCGGGCCCTTCCTGTGGAGAGGTGCCCAGTTTCCTGTCCGGTGTGGTGAACAGTAGCTCAGTTTGAAAGCTGTGACAGAAAAGCAGGTTTCTGATGCTTCAGAGAGGAAAGATTCATTATTTAGATGCTGAAACTGTGATTGTGTTTGGCATGTTGCCGAAACTTTGCCTCAGATGTCTTAAAAGACTCTTTGTCTCTGCTCTCTCACCTCTGACTCTGCTGTGGGTCTGATGTTTCTGTAACCATCCGCTGTGCAGCCCACATGGTGCAGGAAAACAATGCAGCGGCTGCTGCTGCTGCTCTGTGACTTCCATGAATTATGCACATGTGCAGTGATTCTCAGTCAAACACTCTCAGGTTCTCCTGCAGCTCGGTGTTGGTGCAACAGAGTTCAGCTCTTTACATGTCAGAGCTACAGAAGGAGTAGCAGTGAGGAAACGCACATGCAAACACACAGGGCCTCGGGTGTGCGGGGGCCTCGGGTGTGCAGATCATAACTGTAGAGCCCAGAGAAAAGTGACCACTGACCATCTTCAGGCTGGACCGTGTGAGATGACCTGAAGCGACGGGTGATGTCTTGGTGGCCAAGCCCAGCCGTGTAGCTGACAGGATCTATTATAGTTTCAGCTGTTTTCAGGGTCGTTACTGTGGAAACCCCCAAAAAACCGAAAGCGACCGGCTGCAGAGTCGATCCTCTGCGAGTCTCTGCAGGCTCACAGCCATCAGCTGACTGACAGGAAACACTGTGAGCATGAGAAATGGTGACAGGAATTACAAATTACACAGTCTGCACTCATCACCGGTCTGTTAACGATGATGGTGACTTGTTTGCTGCTTTAAAAAAAAAGACTTGTAACTCTGTGAGCACCTGAGTTGGATCCATGCAGGTGAGGTGATGCTGTAATGTCCCGGCGGACTTTGGAAACATGCTAAATGGGTGAGGAGTCATGAAGGTAACGAACAAAAATATCATCGCAGTAGACAAATCCTCCTGGACTGAGACCAAAACAACTCTGCGCACATGAGCGCTGCTTTCAGGATTAAACCAGGTGGACTTGTGCTTTCACCTCAGTTTGTTTAGGACGTGCAGCACGCTCCTCACACGCCCTCCCTTCAGGCTGCTCAGAGCAGGAAATGCCTCCGCAGTTTGTGGTGCGCTCACAGTCCACTGCCAGTAACCAGACAGGAAGCTGCTGCACTCTCCTGCAGATCTCTGTTTAAAGCGGGGTTTGCAGCTGGAACCAGATGTTTAACGGAGCCGTGAACAGAGCTGATGTGTCTTAGTTTGACCTCACGAAGTGCTGACCTGCTCATATTTAATAACTCCAAAGGAAGGATCCGTCATCGGCATAGTTTCGTTTCATGAAGGATCCATTCGCTTTTATTCTGAAAGTTCAGGTTCTGCTAACTAACTGCCCCCAGCACGTCCTGTCCCTCTGATCCAGTTCATACTGTGGTGGTTTTCGGCATCTCTTCAGTCTCTTGTGCGTCAGTCACACGTATTCCAGCAGCCGGTGGTGGACGGCAGCGCCCCCACCGTCATCGCCGACCGGCAGACAACTTTTCCAGCACTTGCTGATTATTTGCTCATCTGTTTGGCACAAAGTACTTCACAAACAAAAGAGCAGAGCAGAATTACGCGTGCGCCTGTGTACATGTATGTAATGATGTTCACAGCGGTGAAGCCCTCGCGGTGTCGCCTCTTTAACAGTTTGGCCGCGCTCCTCACAGATGAAGAGTCGTCTGAACCAACAGCAACACAAAACCTGCTGCTGAAGTCAGACGCTCTTAGATAAACTGTGTTACCGCCACACACCGAACAACTGCACGGAAACACTCACGGCGTGAAACGGGCTGACATCTTTGAGTGTCGCACTTATGTCATCGTTCCAGAAACAAGAAGCGAAATCTGTGTCAGCGGCTTTCAAGCTGAATTTTTTAAAAGTGTCTCTGCATCAATGAATCAAGCAGATATTCATACAAAACAAACGCAGAGTCAGTTTCTGTCCCTCCATTCTCATCCACTAGTAGGGGGCGGAGACTATCCCAGCTGGCGTTGTACTCGGACAGGTCGTAAACACATTTATGTGTATGACTTGAATCCTTTTGTGTCCTGACCTGTGTGCACCGGAGTGAGGACATTTTTATTGCTCCCAGAGCTGCATGGCAACCACTGGTTGGTAGGAAAAATGTGTATCTGTTGCTTTTGTGCAGCAATATGGCGCAAGTTACCGGCAGTTTCACTGCGAGCAGTTAGCGAGTGTTTGGAAACACGTCTGCGATCTGTTCAGGACCAGAGCACTCACCCTGGTGCAGCTCTCTCTCTGCATCTGACCTCTGACCTCCAGCAGCCAGTCGAGGAACGTGCCATAGTGTCTGCAGGGGCACGAGGAAGCGCGTGTCGACAGGCCGCTGTATGTAGCACACGGGTGCAGGTGAAATGCATCAGCGCGATGATGATGGCCAAATAAGGTCTGTGACTTCCTGGTTACAGGAGACGGGGATGAGGTCGCTTTGGTGCTTTTAATGTGGAGGTTCTGTCTAAGCTGAAGTGTGAATCCACACATCCAGTCTGTGGCTCTCGGCTCCGGGCTCGGCGGCTTCTGCCTCACAAACATCATCGTCTCTTTCATGAGCAGAATTTAACAGCAAAACAGGAAGTGGAGGTTCGTTTGTTGGGAACTGTTTTCAGGACAGATTAATGCGTATTAGCAGCCGGACGGTGACGAGCCGGATGGATTCATTGGCCGTGCTCCGTGGTGTGAGGGAACCAGTCGGTGTGTGTGTGTGTGTGTTTGTGTGTGTGACCTCTCTGTGACTGGATCTTCCTCATCCAGCAGCTCTTCAGGAAGCTGCAGAACGGGAAGTGAAAGTGTTGCGGAGCAGTCAGTTTGGCTGTCGTTAGCAGATCTCAGAGCTGCCGTTGCAACAGCTCAGTGAGGTGTTCGGTGGGAGAACGACGCCTGCATCCGGCCCTGGGAGTCTGGATGGAGCTGGCGCGGGTGGGTGCTGGGCAGAAAGAGGATGTGCGGTCAGATCTTTGTGAAACCTTCCTGCAAAATAAACTGGAACTCTGAAACAACTGAAAGCCACAGAATAAAGGAGGCCCAGTCTAATGTTTTTTCCATGTGGGCTCCACCAGAGCAGCTTTGCATGAGTCACAGTTCAAAATAATCCATGTTTATCCCCATACTCAGCCTTTGTCCACCTAAACTTCTGATTGGCTGCCCCTCATAACTACAGGTTTGTAAACCAGGTTGTAGCATTGCATTACACTTAACCCCAGTCACCACATGCATGTGCAGTCTGCCTCCAACCTGTTCATCCACAGAGGTGTAGTTAACACAGCTGATCGTTTGGGTGGATGTAGGCATTAGAAATAAATCAGTTCCTCAGTGATGTGTAATGTCTGAAGATCACTGCAGGCAGAGGACGCCGTGTTTCTGTTTCCTTCAGCTGTGAGAGATTCGAACAAACTGACATTAATCAGTTTTTTGCATAAATCATTTAGATCATCCTCATGTTGCTGCTTATTGTCTTTGTTTTAATGATGTTAGAAAAAATGTAACAACGTGTTAAAGTTGCTGCACAGATTCATGAGAATCGCTAACAAACACACACGTGCGCCTCCCTGAAGGTTAAAGCACCGTGTTTGCTGTTGTCCAGCTTCAATCCCTGCCTCTCCAGGTGCTTTCACAATAAAAGCTTCCCACTGTCTCAGTGTAAGTTTATTGTGAAGCAGACAGGAAGTGCTGAGTGAGTTTTTAACAGCAGCTTCACTGTGGAATCGTGCGGGGATTCCCACTGTGAGTTTAACCCCAGTGTGATACGTCAGCTGAGTGAAGGTGACACGGCTGCAGGTGCTGACGGCGCGCTGATTCACGCCGGGTCACGTCTGTCTGCAGCTCGCTCACCTGTCTGTGCTGAACAGGAAGTCTTTCGGGAGGATTTCAGGGTGTGCACGCTGGCCCGTGTACATCCGTCAGGTTTCTAAAATCCAGCGTTTCACGAGTGACGCATTTTTATTTTGTGGGAAACGGGACGCTAAATACTGTCAGTGTTTTCATTACTGCAACACATCAAACTTCTGCTTTTACAGCAAGATGAAAGGAAAAGAAGAGCTGCTGTTTTTCACACGAGCGACCGCAGAGCCGAACGCAGCCGGGTGTCGATGGAATTTACTGCAGCACTGTTTAAATATAGAGCGTTCATAAAAGAGGGCCATAAAGAACAAAACACATCTAAGACGCTGAGAAGGATCTGGACTTGTTGTAGTGAAGCTTAATGGAGCGTAAAGCCCTGATTTAAATGAGCTCAGATGTTCACGAGCAAAGGCACCAAAAGCTGCTTCACATTTGAACCCTTTAAAGCGTAATAGGAGGAACCATCAAAGTGACCTGAGCAGTTTCTGTCATATTTCAGGCTCATTGTGGAACCAAATGACTCTGTGTGCATCAGAATTCAGTGAGTGCAGCTCATTTGGAAAAAACAGGTTTCACCGCAGACTCTCTGTTCCAGGTGACCTCAATTTCATGCAAGTCCACAGTTTCCAACCTTAACGACATGTTTAGATTTATTTATATGAGGTTGTGCATCGAAGGTGAGACGAAGCTGTCAGCGTGGAGTTCCACATTACCACCCCGGGACGAGAGCGTCTTCACCCGCCCCGTTCTGCAGATTCGTCTCTTCATGTCTTCTTTCAGTTCCCTAAAATAAACCACTTTGGACATGATGGAGGAGATCCAGCACCAGTGACTGACACATGGTGGAGGTCTTCTACTGAGCGACGTAGAAACAGCAGAGTTGCACGAGAAGGTGCCGGTGAAGGTTCTTGATTTCCACCTTCCACCCACTCGCTGTGTTTCTGATTTGAACAGTCCGATGGTGGGAGCCTGACTGATGACAGTGATGGCAGAATTCAGTCTTTGCATATTTATGTTCATATAGTTCATATAGTGTGGGGAAGTGAGAGCAGATGACTCAGGATGTGCAGGATGTCAATGATGGGCACAAACACAGTGGCAGTATTTACAGAAACACTCAAAAGTCACTCAGATTCTCTCACGTCTTATGTTTTCTGCTCCTAGAATAAAGAAATACGCGTCCCTAAAAATAACCTGTTGGTGGTACAGAACAGTGTCAGAACATGTAATCAGATTACTGACAGAGAATGAGTCATGTCGGTGTTTCTGACTGAAGGATAAAAGTATTGGCGCCTTAAACCTTCGTCCAGAGGAGAGCCGCTCTCGGCCTGCTGACGTCAGGCGGTCTGCTTTTCGCTCTGTGGTTCTGGGTTTGTCTGTCTGAAGAAAAGCACAAAGCCTTTTTATAACCTAAGGCTCACTTTAACATGGAATATTCCTACAGTTAAACTCGCCACTGTAACGGAGACAGAGGCTGGCGTTCGGCTTAACCACGAGGATAAACACGCAACAGCGAGAGGAAAATATCCCTGCACACGTGCACGGCTGTTTAAAGACTCTGGTAGTTCATATTTAAATATGTTTGTTCCTCCTGATTCCTGATGATCCCGACTTTGGTTCCTGGTTCTTATCTGTTGGCGTGACGATCTCTCCTGGCTCTGGACGAGCGGCGACTCTACTCTGAGCTCTGTCTTTATGCTCATTTTGGCAGCTTTACTCCACCCGGAGGTCGCGGTGTGAAGAAGCCGACGGGACGGCGTCACCTGCAGAAAGCAGGCGTGCAGCTCTGACACGCTCCTCAAACGTTTCAGACAGAGCAACTCTGGCAGGCTTGGACTTTCTCGAGAGTGCATTCGACACATCATCGTGTACTTACATCTGGACCAATCAGAGCACAGTAGTGTCATTTCTTAAAGTTTCTGTCCTGACAAGTGGTCAGAGAGTTGGTGTGGTCCTGACTTCCTCCTTCCAGCAGTTAGTGGAAGCTCCACATCAGCCGTCCTTCTGCACTGCGCTGCTCTCTGAGTCATTTAAAGGTCAGTTTACATTCACAACACGCGTATTTCTGATTTCTGTGTTTGGAGCCTGGAAGAGCTCAACCACGAATTCCTCCATGTTTGTAGTCCAAACATCCCCCGCCCCCCTGCCTAGGCCCATACTGCCTGCTCTTTCAGGTCCCCAAACTCGGGGGGTCTGAGGGGTGAAGCGCTCCTATCGGCTCCTGCTGGTTTGCAGATCTCATGGTCTCGCCGCTGTGGTGGTTCAGATGTGCTCAGGGCGTCCTTGCGATGGCTGCTGGTGTGGAGCAGTTGCTGTTGTTGCCGCCCACACAGATCGGAGCGGTCGGAGCGGTTCGACCACAACTTCTCATGAAACGCAGCAGAGCTGGCGCCTTTGTGTTGTCACGCCGGCCTGAAACTGCCAGCAGCTGCTCAGACTGGAAATACACGTCACATTCCAGTTTGTCAGCTCACATCAAACAAGCTGGCTTCGTCTCAGATAAGAGGACGAAAAGACGAATACACGAGGCAGCAGCTGACAGAGACTGAAGGTCTCAGTTTCCTACAGGAAGAGGAAGTGGTGACTGTCGGGTCAGTTTCTCCCAGTGTGTCATAGTTGCAGCGTTCGATGCCGGGAGCAGACGTGCAGAATAAAACTGACAAATCAAACACGCAGAGCGTTTTTGGCCCCTCGTGAATATGTGAGCTGCTGAAGAAGCTTTTAGTGGGAAAAGTGAAACAAAATAACATTTCATGCAATTATTTCTTCATAATCACCAAAATGTCTGACAAAATATGAGAATAATCATTATTATTATCATTGTTCGTGCTTTAACGCAGGGATGTCAAACTGCAGCCCACTTTGATCCTGAGTGGGCCGGTCCACTGAAACTACACGTTTTATTCTAAGACTCAGGTTTAACTTGATGAACCTGCAGATCCATAGATCATTTTTTATTCAACTAATAAAAGACGCATCACGAGAATCTCTGCAGCCGTGGTTTCACAGGCTGTGACAGATTCACAGTAGTGTTCACAGGTCGGTCTCTGCTTTAGGAGAACATCTCGCTTTAACACGCCGACTGTTTGATGTATGAAGCAAACAGGAGTGGTCCTAGGAGCGATCCCTGGGGCACACCCTGACTTATATTTCTATTCTATCCTCACCTGTGCTGACCTCCTGTTTCTCCCTCAGGTGCTCTCCTTCATTGCCTTCATCCTGGAGGAGACGGTGGACAGCTGCTTCAGCTGCTCTCCTCTCTACTTCTTTGAGTTCGTCAGCTGCACGGCCTTCCTCTTCACCCTGCTGCTGCTCGTCCTCCTGTCCACTAAGCTGCACAAAAAAATCGGCATCGAGGACTGGTCCAAAGTGGTAAGAACCTGAAGATCACGTTTCAGTCCGACTCTTCTCCGCTGATGAACGGCTGCAGGTTAGCTTAGCATTAAGGCTGGAAACAGCTGGCCAGGCTCAAGATAATTAAAAGTGACATTAAAAATAGTAAAGGAAGGGAAAATAATATAAAACTATATTATTGAGAAATAAAAGCTACACAGGTGAGTATTTCAAGACTAAATGAGTGATTAGAGACGGTCCCACTCTGAGTATTGGAAACGTCTAAACAGTCTCTGAATCTGAACAGAGTTCATGTCTGGCTTTATTTAGAGTCACTTCCTCTTTCAGAGCACACTTTTATCTTTGATGGTCTTTGTTCAAACCCACTTCAAACTACAATAACGACCCGATCGACAGTCATTAGAGGAGCAGGTCGAGTTTGGCTTCCACAGTCAGATCGTGAGTGTATACTCGAGTCGGCCCAGCACTCGTTCATGTAGTCAGAGCAGCTGTCCAGAGAGTGCTGAACTAGCATTAACCCAGCAACACATGATGCTCGGGCTCCGTATTATTCATATTTCAGTCCTTTGACTTCAGTTTATACATTTAATTTTGTATCGTTTTGAATTTCTGGACAGATGAGGAACTATTTGTCTTGTTACTATTTTTAACCTTTGCTTGACTAAAAAAACATCTTTGCATTGGTTCACTGAGCTGCAGCATCAGAGCACGGACAGCCCGGCGTGCTTTCTGTCTGTGATGCCAGAGTAACCCTGAGGGAGTCGGGTACTCGTGTGAGTACTCGAGTAAAATCAGTCTGAGGAGGATGCGCGGCGGTGCCGTTTGTCCCGGCTCTCCTCCTGCGAGCTTTGCTGTCGTCTCGCACCAAAATGAAAACAGACGGTTTATTTTAGTCTCTCACTGATGACTCTTCCAGATGATGTTTCCCGCTCAGTCCTTCATCTTACAGCGTGGGCGCAGTGAAACTCGAAAACGAGAAGCGGACGATTTTCTTTTTGCAAATTCAGACTCAGCAGGGTGGAAAATGTTTGCATGTGGAGCTGCGAGTGCACCAGCTGTTCTAAACCTAATGAAGGTGCCAGCTTCAATCGAACCCTCGCCCTTTCCTTTAGAGTGGTGCCTCTTTGCCTCTCTCTGATTGGCTGAGCACAAACCAGGCTGCACCGACGCCCCCACCTTTTTTATTTTTATAGAGATGAGGTTTAAAGTTGGCCAGTCAAACAACGCCTTCCTGTTAAATCATTCACGTGGAAATGATTCATCTAAATAAAGATGCTCATAAATAACTTCAGATTAAAGTAATTAAAGCGTTCCCTCATTTTCACGTCCACATGGAAAAAAACCTGCTCTGAACTTTGAAGCAGGAAAGCGTGGGATTGGATGCGAGGAGGGGGAGGAGTCAGAGGGGCACAAGCATAAAGAGTTTGGTCCAGTAAAGTTGGCGTGAGTTCACGGTTGGTATTTGCAGCCGTTTAAAGGCCGATCTTTGAGAAATGGTGGAGCAGCTCCGGGATCATGGTGTCAGCCTTAACTCTGCTGACAGAGACGCTGCTTCCTCTGCTTTTTCAAAGTTTAAAAGTCATGCAGGTGAGCGTGGACAGGAAACAGGAAACTGAAGGCCGAGCCTTTCCGCTGCACTGATTTTCAGCGGCGCTCTCTCTCCGCCGGAGGCCTCAGCACCACCTTCGTGTGTGGAAACACTTTTATTTTAGGTTACCTGCCTGAAATAAAAAGAGGAACACAACAACGACCGCAGCGTGGTGCTCTCAATTCAGTTCAATTCAATTTTATTTACACAGCGCCAAATCACAACAACAGTCGCCTCAAGGAGCTTTATATTGTACAGTAGATCGTACAATAATATATTCAGAGAAAGCCCAACAATCATATGACCCCCTATGAGCACTTTGGCGACAGTGGGAAGGAAAAACTCCCTTTTAACAGGAAGAAACCTCCGGCAGAACCAGGCTCAGGGAGGGGCGGGGCCATCTGCTGTGATTGGTTGGAGTGAGAGAAGGAAGACAGGATAAAGACCTGCTGTGGAAGAGAGACAGAGATTAATAACAGATATGATTCGATGCAGAGAGGTCTGTTAACACATAGTGAGTGAGAAAGGTGACTGGAAAGGAAACACCCAGTGCATCATGGGAATCCCCGGCAGCCTACGTCTATTGCAGCATAACTAAGGGAGGATTCAGGGTCACCTGGTCCAGCCCTAACTATATGCTTTAGCAAAAAGGAAAGTTTGAAGCCTAATCTTAAAAGTAGAGATAGTGTCTGTCTCCTGAATCCAAACTGGAAGCTGGTTCCACAGAAGAGGGGCCTGAAAACTGAAGGCTCTGCCTCCCATTCTACTTTTAAATACTCTAGGAACAACAGTGTCTGCTCAGACAGCTGACGAGCCACAGAGTTCTTCTTCATCGTACCAATTAAAGAGAAACCTCAACATGCCCGCAAAGAAACACCAGACAGGAACAGCAGCAGCTAAATTTTCACATTAAGAGCATGTTGTCATAAGGAAGCATGATGGGAGGCATTTTAAGCCCACACTTCCACAGTCAGTGATCAGAGGTGACCTGTTCCCATCTGTTTTATTCCTGCTGCATATGAGGGGCAGCCAATCAGGAGAAAGTTGTCTTAGAGGGAGGGAGAACTCTAATGGCGGTCCGAGTGTGTGTGTGTTTTCTCTGTGGGATCTTTGTAAATTAAATGAAACTGAACAAAAGAACAGAGGAGCTGAAAAAACAGTCGATACGAGAGAAGCGCAGAGGCTGAACTTGAGATCGGACGCTGGCGCAGCCGCCATGACGTCACCCGAAGGTTTCAGGCTTCACATTTTAACACACGTGTTTTAGCCACAGCGTCGGTTTTCTGTTTAGCGCTCATGCCTAAAAGGCTGATGGCGTCGACCTGCTGTCGGGCAGCGTGGACGCCAAAGATTGTGACTGTGACAATGTGAGAACGAGGCAATGTAAGGTTGTCACAGCCGCTCCAGATGCATCTACTCAAAGTGCTGGACGAGTTTGAATCTCAGTGATCGGGAACATTTGTCAACATCACCTTTCACATCGGTACCACAGCGAGCGCCCGCCAGCTGTGGTGTGTTTAAATACGAGACGAGTACGAGCGGTCGAGCTTCGTTAGCCTCAGAATGATGGACTTATTCATTCCCACTAAACAATGAATTAAAACGAGATACGGCCCCAAACTGAAAGCGTGAACCGGACCGTGGATGCAGACACGCCCTACATCCGCCACAAGTCACACAAAGTCTAAAGTCTGAACTTGGTTTTATCGCAGCTACAACTTTAAAGACGTCCCAGAGTGAAACTGTGAGGCTGGAAACAATCAGAGTGAATGAATGAAGATTTCTGGACTGTAAAAAAACTGCTTTTCCTCATTTGCCTCCTGCAGCTGTGCAGCCTTCACAGCTGGAGCATGCGCACACACACACCACTGTGGCTGAAAACCAGTAAAAGCTGTCATATACCGGCGTGATGCTGCCACCTACAGTCTGCAGACTGAACTGCAGTTGTAGCCTCTAGTCCAGTGGTTCTTAACCTTGTTGGAGGTACCGAACCCCACCAGTTTCAAATGCGCATTCACTGAACCCCTCTTTAGTGAAAAATAGAATATGATTTTTTTTCAAATTCAAGACATAGATATGTTTTTTACTGGTGCACAAAATGAGCCGTGCATGTCACGGCGGAGGCTCTGCCGAACCCCTGAGACCGACTCACCGAACCCCGAGGGTTCGATCGAACCCAGGTTAAGAACCACTGCTCTAGTCAGAGTCTTTGAACTTAGAAGTGACTTTGAATCTGCACTCGTGCGTTTCTTACAGATGGTGTGGAAATTGAAAGAGTTCTTGAACACAAGTTTCTTGGTGTGATTATAGATGATACATTAAACTGGAAGTCTCATATAAGTCATATACATAACAAAATTTCAAGAAGTGTTTCAATCTTGAGTAAAGTAAAACACATTCTGGACCACAAATCACTCCACATTCTCTATTGTTCCCTGATTGCACCGTATTTGCATTACTGTGCAGAGGTTTGGGGCAATACTTACAAATGTTCACTATCATCAATCTTTATATTACAAAAAAGGGCCATAAGGATAATCCATAAAACCGGTTACAGAGATCATACAAATCCACTATTCTTAAAATCAAAAATTCATAGATTTGGTTCATTTTCTCACTGCACCAATTATGTATAAAGCAATAAATAACCTGCTTCCTGACAATATTCTAAAACTGTTTTCTAAAAGGGAACGGGGATACAATTTGAGGGGGGAATTAAATTCAAAGCATCCTTATATCCGCACAACATTAAAAAGTTTTTGCATCTCTGTGTGTGGAGTGAAGCTGTGGAACAGACTAAGTAAAGATATGAAGCAACGTCCGAGCACGGCGCAGTTTAAACAGCGGTTTAAGGATGTGGTTTTTACAGGGTACAGGGAGGAGGCAGAGATCTGATTGGGTGTTCTTGTCCAATATTTTCACATGTGTGCGGGTGCACGGGTATGTTGGTATGAGTATATATATCTGTAGGTTGTGTATCCTTTGAGGTGTTACTGGGGTTATTAAATATGTGTGTATGTGTATATATGTATGTATGGATAGATAGAAAGACATACATATAATTAATACATTTATTTTAAAAAAATACACGTAACATGTAATGTAATTGTAAGGAGGTATTTCTGTAGTCTATTGATTACTAAACAGTGGAAAAGGGGTGGGATTAAATAAGCTTACGCTTCCTGCTCCTGTTTGAACATGAAAGTTATTTGTAGTTGCTCGTTTTCCTTTTGTTTTGCTTTGTTTGTTTGTCTTGTTGTAATTCTATGTTGTTGCACTTTTTCAACATGTTCAAAATAAAGATTCCATCCAGTCAGAGTCCGGAGTGTTACAACTCAGATGGATCAAAACATTTTAACACGCATTTATTCCAAGACTGTTGATGGATCGTAGCTCTGAATGTGAACTTGGACTTTGATAAACCAAAGTGTGGATGTTTGGCTCTGTGTGTTTGATTCAGGATTTGGTTTGGAAGCTGTAAGCGGGCAGGATTGTCTCGATGAAAGTCTGTCACATGTGAGGTATTACAGTGAGGCCGTGAACGGTGAGTCGAGGGTTCAGCGTGCTGAAATAATCCAGACTGAAGGCTCAAAATGAAGCTTGTGTCGCTGTTGTACGTCACGCTGCAGCGCCTCCAGTTTGAGAAAAGTCCACCTTTATTGTTTTTATTGTTCCGGTCAGATTGAGGGCAGCAACTGGGAGACTGTCGGAGGCGCTCGTCTCACCTTCTTCTTCTTCTCTTTTACAGGACTTGATTTACACCGGGGTCATCGCTCTGCTGCTCTTCATCTCCTCCTGCGTCTTCGCCACAGACCGCGGCCATTTGGTTCAGGCGACCGTTGCTGTGGTGAGAAAACGTCCTCGGACTCACACTACCCTCCTTTCCTACCTCCTGAATCTTCCTTTTTCTTTCCTTCTATACCTCCTCCTTTCCTTTCCTTCCTGGCTGACAGTGTGTTATCAGGTCACCTACAGCAGCGCTCTTCTTCTTCTCTGTCGTCCAGGTCTTTGGCTTCTTGGCGACTGTGGCGTTTTTCGTTGACATCGGCCTGATGGTGAAGAGCCACGGGCTTCCCTTCCTAAACAAGGACAAGAAGCAGGAGCACACTAACGGCATCCAGCCGCCGGCAGAGGAGGAAAGACTCAAACCCGAGACAGCTTAAGCATCTTTCTGCTCATACGCGTGAGGCCGCTCATTACTTTTCCCAATATTCCTCTAATATGATGATGAAGGGGCGGAGCTTCCAATGCTGACCTCACGTCCATTTTTTTTCTTTTTAAATCCGGTTTGTAGTTCTTTTCCCAGCGCTGAGGGCGCTCTCTTCAGAAATCGGTTACCCGTCATCACCCTGTCACTGTGCAGAGCGCCAAAAACGAGAGACACTAAAACCACCGAACCACTAAATCTTCTGCTGTAGTTTAGATTGTAGGATTTATTTTTACGCAGTTTGTGATAAACGCTTTGCTTTATCGTCCTGTTGTCATAGAAAGAATCACAGAATGAAGTGTTTTTGAAGGCGTCGGCACCGATTGGTCCAAGTCTCTCCAGCAGAATCCTGATTTTAAAATATATTCTCCTTAGTTTTAATTTGAATGAAATGTTGCACACTTTTACCTCCTCAGGAAAATATTCCTGAAGTACCGTCTGTGTCCCTGAACGCCTCACGATGCTCAGGTTGAGACTGAGAGCGTGTTAAAGTCCACACAGTAGCTGCTGAGAGAGCAGCGGTTTGTCACGATTCGGCCAATTATTCATCATTCTTACTCGTGTTGAAATGACTCGGTGTCCAGCAGGGGGAGACGTCTGGTTGTTTAGTTGTTGCAGATGAGTTAAAGTTCTTTTTTTATTTCATTTTTTTATCTGGACCCTGTGGAAATGCAGTCCTTTGCCAAATGTGCCTTAGTCCTCCTTAAATTTCTCCCCGTGGACCAGTCAGGTTTATCCATAGCCTGTATCTAAAAGATGGACCTAGCTGCTGTGACATCACCCATTTGTTGGTGATGAAGGCTTTTTTTAAACGCTTTCACGTGAAACGAGCGACAGACTGTTTGATGATCTCGGTTTGTTTTCCTACCAGAGTCGTCGCCCCCTGCTGGACGTTACAGAGCATTAGTTTTCAGGTCTTTTAATGTTTGGTGTCACTCTTGACGTCATTTTAAAAGCGAAATTGTTCTTTTTATTTTTAAACTTAGTTTTTTACTTCCTGTTTGTGTTTGATATCTTTGATGCCGTGTACTCAAATATGAATATCGGGGGTAGTTTAGCAAAATCAGCTCAGAGCTTTTAATGATCTCTTTTAATGCTTTTATTAACTGTTATCACTAATTATTGCCTTGATGTTGGGCTCAAGCGCATCAGAGTGTAAATCATAGTGACTCTTGGTGATTCTAATCGCTGACGTGTGAATGTGTTAAATGAAACAATGAAAGGGTGAATATCAAAGTGTTTGTTTGAGGTTTTCTTGTCTTTACTCTCTGCTGTTGGCGGCTGAAGCTGATGTAGCTGCGGGTGTGTGAGGGCGTCGTGGATGGGAAGCCTCCACAGCCGGCAGCGTCATTAAAAAGAAAAGACAAAAATTACACTTGAAAATGATACTGCGTGCCTACAAATGATTTAAAATTGGAATGTGAGAGGAATCGAGCTCTTTGAGCAGAAATTCTCCTTTTCTTCCTGTTAGAAGCAAGTCCTCCCTCCCCTCTGTCACTCGCTGATGGGGTTTCTCACCAGTACTGTCGGGCACCTTGGAGTCCCTCCCCCTTCTCTGTTGTTGTGAACGTGTTCGTGGTTCAGTAATCCTCCGTCCCACTCACACCCACTCAAACTTCACTAAAGTCACATCAAACTCTAAATCAGTTTTATGCCCAGAAAATGAAGCGGACTGCAGTTTAAAGGCAAACATCCATCTGTTTTTGTTTGTGGTTTTTTACTACAAATGTGATATTTTTAAATGTTTAATTATAAAAACTGTTTTTTCTTTATTTCTGAGGTCTCATATTTTTTATCTTTTTTGTTTGTTTTTTTAAATTGCGTCCATTTTTCCAAAGTCTCAGGAGACAAAATAAAGTCACATTCAACATTTTTTGTTAAAAAAATGAAATCAGTGAGAAGTTTGAAATTCAGAAACATTTGAGAGCACATGAAGCAGCAGATTAATAAAGGACGGTTTTTATACAAACTTCTCTACATTTGTGAAAATGAAAAACACTTTATGATGACGAGGACATTTGTTAGTAATCAGAGTACACTGGAACACTTTTTCTGTGTGTGTCAGACAATCCAGAAATCTGAAATCATTTCTATTTGAGACCAAGTAAAGTTTATTTTCAAGACAGAAAGCCCGTTTGTTTTGTATATAAGTTTCTCTGATGTTTGGCAGCCTGTGTGTGAACATACAGTTATGATTTCATTGTCTGTAATAAATTGCTGCAGTTTCTTTCTGTCACATGATAAAGAGATTTTCAATAAAGAAACGTGTTCGGTTTCTGTTTTCACCCACATACATGGAAAACTTTTTGGACTGAAGGTGAGTTCTAGAAAAATCTGACCTCGTGTTAAAACCCAACAGAGAAATGGTGTCAAAGCACCCACAGCTTCAGGAGGGCCTCTGAGGAACTCTTCATTAAAATTACATCAAACTTATGACCTAATAAATATATTACTCACAATGAGGGAGGAGCTTCAGAGAGGGTGTGGACATCTTTGAGCCATGTGACCTCCAGTTGGTGGAAAGTGCAGACTGACGCACAGAGCAGTGTGACGGTTTCACCTCTGATGAACTTTTTATCACCACTGGATCAGGTTACTCTCAATCTTCATTAGTTTTACTGAGTGCTCGTTAATATTAACGTGTCAGAATCAGGAGACTTTGTTTCCATTATACATCAAAGTGCAACATGCACAGTAAAAGTAAGAAAGAAAAAAGAAGTACTGTGGGTAGCTGTGTGATCATGTGTGTATATGCCAGGGGTCGGCAACCTGCGGCTCTTTTGTCCTTATACTGTGGCTCCGCCTGGTTTGGGCAAATAAATTAGAAGTATTTCGCTGAAGTGTATTTTATTTGTGTTTAGTTCTTTTTTAACTTGTAGTTCTAAATTGGAAGATTATTGTGATATTGAAATATAAAAATAAAATTATATTCTATTATTTTTTTCATCGCTCAAAATAAGCGTCACACTCGCGGAAGCCGGTGTACCCGCCGAAACGCCGTGCATTTATCGAGACTTTCAACCCCAGGTAGGCCAATTATGGATCTCCGGATCCACATTATGTCAGCAGCTGTTCTCCACCGTGAACTATGTTAAAGACAAACACCGTTCACGCCTGACAGATGACAGCTTACAGTCCTGCGTAAAGATGAAAGCCCCGATTTGCAGACGCTGTGCGCAGAGGTTCGGGACCAGAACTTCCATTGTAAACATATCACGGCGGACTCGACGATGTTTGCATGAACACGCTTTTCAGCATCTCTTTATTGACCACTTTTCACACACGGTTGCTGTACGCATACAGCCGGCTGTAGCTTTTCAGCTCACAGCCCGACAACACAACAGCAGAGAGAGCACAGGCTTTAAGGCGGCGAGGCGTGATTGCAGGTGCCGCTCAGGTGCGTCTGCCTCCCCTGCAGCGGTGCTGCAGACCACGCCCCGCCGCACGCATTAACCAGGTAAAATACATATTTAGGCAGAATTTTGCAAATACCTATTTTTCATTTTTCAGCAGCACAGAGCTTTTTTCCAATTATTTTCTAAAAGTCAGGTCAAGGCTCCAACAGCCCAAAGGCGATATAAGGGTGGCGGCTGACAACAGTTTTTGTTTGCTACATGGATCATTTTAGTTCAGCTGGGTGTCTTTGCTTTTGTTATATTTCTGTAAGAGTTCAAAATGTGTTGATTACATAAATAAAATGTAATTTTCTCTGTAGCACTTCATGGATTACATAAGCAGCACACCTTAGTTGTTCACACAAAGCACAAAGGTAAAAAACAATATATACAGTGTTATCTTCATTTTAGATGTCAAAAAGTATTTGCAGCTCCCAGTGTTTTCTTTTGTGTGGAAACCGGGTCCAAGTGGCTCTTTGGGTGTAAAAGGTTGCTGACCCCTGGTATATGCAGATGACAATGACATCAATAAGTCTGACATCATCAGTAAGTAGAGAAATTTACATTATACACGCTTCCCTTAGGCAGCATCATTAGAAGACATAGCATACATTTTCACTGCTATGCAGATGACACGCAGCTCTATCTGTCCATGAAGCCAGGTAACACACACCAATTAGTTAAACTGCAGGAATGTCTTAAAGACATAAAGACCTGGATGGCCGCTAACTTTCTGCTTCTTAATTCAGATCAAACTGAGGTTATTGTACTCGGCCCTGAAAATCTTAGAAATATGGTATCTAAGCAGATTCTTACTCTGGATGGCATTACCTTGGCCTCCAGTAACACTGTGAGGAACCTTGGAGTCATTTTTGACCAGGACATGTCCTTCAACGCACATATTAAACAAATATGTAAGACTGCTTTCTTCCATTTGCGCAACATCTCTAAAGTTAGAAATATCCTGTCTCAGAGTGACGCTGAAAAACTAGTTGATGCATTTATTACTTCCAGGCTGGACTATTGTAATTCATTATTATCAGGATGTCCTAAAAACTCGCTGAAAAGCCTTCAGTTAATCCAAAATGCTGCAGCAAGAGTCCTGACAGGGACTAGAAAGAGAGAGCAGATTTCTCCTGTTTTGGCTTCCCTTCATTGGCTTCCTGTTAAATCCAGAATTCAAAATCCTGCTCCTCACATACAAGGTCTTAAATAATCAGGCCCCATCTTATCTTAATGACCTTGTAGTACCATATCACCCTATTAGAGCACTTCGCTCTCACACTGCAGGCCTACTTGTTGTTCCTAGAGTATTTAAAAGTAGAATGGGAGGCAGAGCCTTCAGTTTTCAGGCCCCTCTTCTGTGGAACCAGCTTCCAGTTTGGATTCGGGAGACAGACACTATCTCTACTTTCAAGATTAGGCTCAAACTTTCCTTTTTGCTAAAGCATATAGTTAGGGCTGGACCATTGCCGGGGATTCCCATGATGCACTGGGTGTTTATACACCTCTCTGCATGTGATCATTCCACAGCATGTCTTTATCCTGTCTTCCTTCTTTCACCCCAACCGGTCGCAGCAGATGGCCCCGCCCCTCTCTGAGCCTGGTTCTGGTGGAGGTTTCTTCCTGTTAAAAGGGAGTTTTTCCTTCCCACTGTTGCTAAAGCAGTGGGGATCATATGCAATGTTCCCTCTTATTTTTCATGTCTGAGCGAACACACAAACTCCCTGAGCGTCCCTTGGACCACTGTGAGCAACATCAGACGTGTGCACTGTAGTCAGGCCAGCATTGCATCCATCCAGGTTACGCAGTTTATTAAAAGAATAAAATTACAGCATTTACATTTCTGTTAGAATACTTTTAATTAAGTGCTTTAGCCCACTTACAGTGAAAATTACAAAAATCTTGTCCATGACCTGTGTAGCATATTAATGCTATTTGAAGTAAAAATGAGTTAAACTCCAATTTTGAAAACGCAACATTTTTTAAAGCTCTGACTTTATCATGAGTCTGTGTGAAGCTCCTGCTGTGGTCTGGGAGACAGTCCTGGAACTCTTTGTCTGCAAAATACACTATATAATGACCAATGTTGGGCAAGTTATTTTGAAAAAGTAATTAATTATAATTAATTATAATTACTAGTTAATTCTTCAAAAAAGCAAGTTGCAAAACAAAAACGTTTGGCAAACAACAAAGTTATTTGCAGCTATTTACCTAAAAATGCAGCCAAGGTGTTTTTTTATAACCATTTCAAACTATTTACAGAACAATCAGCTGTTCTGCATCAAATAAGAGTCACACAAATTATTTGTGCCGCTCCAAACAATAATTTCTGTCCACTATAAGATAAAGGAGAACACCACAGCCTGATACCTGCAGGCCTGACAGCAGCAGGTGTGTCACTGCTCCTGTTTCCACCTGCAGACAGCGTTCACACTGTAATCTGCCTTTGGAGGCTTTTTGGCAGAACTGTGACATTCAGCAGCCGCCTCATTGTTCTGACACACACAGCAAAACTATCGACTACACAACTCACTAAGTACACAGTCCAAACACGCTAAACGTCACAAATCTCTCACATCTCAAAACTGTCCCTCTCTCTCAACGCCGTCACTCCTCAAACTTCTCCTCCTCAAATGAATTGTTACGCATTTATTTTAATTTCAATTCAGGTTGGATTTTTTGTGCGTGCAGACCTCGTCAGCAGATAGCGCATGCGCGCAGCTTAGAGGGAACATTTGTGTTTCATCTGTTGTCTTTGTTAATGCAGGGTCTTTACCTTACAATACGAGCGCCTCGAGGCAACATTTGTTGTGATTTGGCGCTATTTAAATAAAGTTGAAGTGAACCGTGTAACGTTGACGTATAAAAGAAAGAAATATGTGCAACAAAAAAACCTGTTGCATAAATCATCCATGGCAAAAGCCGGTGTGACGAAATTAGAAGAACGATTGCAGAAGCCATATATGGATATTTTAGGGAGTGGAGGTGAAGGAGGGGAAAATCTTGTCTATCTTAACTCATTGTGTTTTTGTATTACTGTGAGAATTATGCTCATTTCTACATTTGAATGTGATGTAGGCAGGTTTGATGTATGGATGGGTGTGTGAATGTGAGGGTGTTCTATATTTGTTTGTATTGTGCTCTATAAAAAAAAAATTCAATAAAAATATGTGGGGGAAAAAAAGAAGAACGATTGCAGCCTGTTGGCAACAAACCGACGGCAATCACATCCTGACTCTCACACGTCACAACCCAGTGTTTCAGCGAACAGGGAGAGCTGTGGATCCAGCAGACATTCCCAGCAAAGATTAGTGTTGAATATCATCAGTGTTCACAATCTGATGATGCAAAGAGTAGAGGATGGTCCTCCTATCACATGTAGTTAAAAATAGGAGTTTTCATTATGTTCAAACTTGTTCGCAGCAGCCATCTATCACACATGGTAACATGACTCCCAGCAGACAGGCACTTTTGAAGCTTTGTCCAATGAATGATTCAAACCAGGTCAAACATCCAGGCAGACAGAGATTAGACCAGAGCACTTTATTAAAATTATACTGTGATGCTGATGTTCAGTGTGGTTTTCTTTTTGAACAGAGCTCAACACCCCACCGATGTAGGAGCGGTGCTGAGCAGGATCAATGTCCACAAGGCTGCAGGTCCTGATGGTATCCCCGGGCGTGTTCTCAGAGCGTGTTCTGGGGAGCTTGCAGGAGTGCTCACAGACATATTCAACCTGTCCTTGGCCCACGCTGTGGTACCGGCTTGCTTCAAATCCACCTCCATCGTCCCGATACCCAAAAACTCCAACCCATCTAGCCTCAATGACTACCGCCCAGTAGCCCTCACCCCCATCATCACTAAGTGCTTAGAGCAGCTGGTCTTAGCACACTTCAAATCCTGTCTCCCCCCCACCCTGGACCCCCACCAATTTGCATACCGCCAGAACAGGAGCACAGAGGATGCAGTCTCCATCGCACTGCACTCTGTCCTCTCACACCTGGACAACAACAACACCTACGCCAGAATGCTGTTTATAGACTTCAGTTCAGCATTCAATACAATCCACCCCTCACAACTCATCAGGAAACTGACAGACCTGGGCATCAGTTCCCTCATCTGCAAATGGTTACTGGACTTCCTGACCAACCGCCCCCAGCATGTCCGGCTGGATAACCGCTGCTCATCAACAATCACAATGAACACCGGTGTACCACAAGGCTGTGTGATGAGCCCTTTCCTCTACTCCCTCTTCACCCACGACTGCAGACCTGCCGATGGTTCCAACATCATCATTAAGTTTGCAGATGACACCACGGTGATTGGCCTCATCAGTGACAACGATGAGACCGCCTACAGGGAGGAGGTGGATCGTCTGGCTGAGTGGTGCGACACAAACAACCTGCTGCTTAACACCGAGAAGACCAAGGAGCTCATCGTGGACTACAGGAGGAATGCTGACCCACATCCACCCATCCACATTAAGGGGACGGCTGTGGAGCGTGTGAGCAGCTTCAAGTTCCTGGGAGTCCACATCTCCGAGGATCTCATCTGGACGACCAACTGCTCCAAGCTGGTCAAGAAGGCTCACCAGCGCCTCTTCTTCCTGAGGACTCTGAGGAAGAACCACCTGTCCTCAGACATCCTGGTGAACTTCTACCGCTGCACCATCGAGAGCATCCTGACCAACTGTATAACAGTCTGGTACGGGAACTGCTCTGCCTCGGACCGGAAGGCGTTGCAGAGGGTCGTGAAAACCGCTCAGCGCATCGCCGGAGCACCACTTCCTGCCATAAAGGACATCTACAGGAAGCGGTGTCTGAAAAGGGCTGGGAAAATCATCAGAGACCCCAGTCACCCATCACATGGACTCTTCACCCTCCTGCCCTCTGGGAGGCGCTACAGGAGCCTCCGGACTAAGACCACCAGGTACCGGAACAGCTTCTTCCCCACAGCTGTCAGACTCCTGAACTCTGCCTCCTGACATCTGACCCACGTTAAACTCATGGACTGAACATACACACACACACACACACACACACACACACAATGGACAACCGTACCCTCAAACACACAATAATAACATGGACTGAACCACCACTCACAACCACTAGCACTTTACCACTACTGTATAGTTCTGTGTAGATAATCATTCTGTACATACGATAATTTTTAATCCTACAACTGTTCATAACTTGCATAGTTCATATTTCTGTATAGTTTATTTCATATTTATATCCTGTTCATAGCCTGTACATACTTATAGTTATAGCATATTCATAACATACTTCACACTGTGTACATTATAACATACCATAATAGACCCATATCTGTAATATACTTACACATCTATATTATTGCTAATATATATTGTAATATATCTATATCACGGCTAAAGCACTTCTGGATGGATGCAAACTGCATTTCGTTGCCCTGTACCTGTGACATGTGCAATGACAATAAAGTTGAATTCTATTCTATTCTATTCTATTCTAACAGAAGCTTTAAATCTGATGTTTACAGTAAAAAACAGCAGATTGGAGACGGGGAGGTGAGAGGCACATCAGCAGCAATTTTGATTGATTGATTGATTGATAATACTTTATTCATCCCGAGGGAAATTGGGTTAAGGCTGCCAGCCGTGCCAACGCCATCTTACCCTTCCGACCATACATACATTACACAAACATCACGGGGTAGACAGGTCAGAGAGGTATAACCATGGAAAATGCACAACATGAGGAAAGACGAGGAGAAAAAAGAACTCCCCCCAGACTGAGCTCCAACAGGGAGATCAGTTTGAGAACAGAAAACACCTCAGCACATGAATCATCACATCTCACAACGTAGAAGACATAAGCTTCGAAGGCGTTTGGAGGGGGTGGGGGGTGAGTGCAGGTCTGTGTCAGTGTACATGCATGCGTGTGTGTGTGTGTGTGTGTGTGTGTGTGTGTGTGTGTGTGTGTGTGTGTGTGTGTTCCGTGTTCAACCGAGAGAAAGTGTCCCTTCACCTGGTTTTTTTCCACTGTTTGGTCATTTTGATGAAATGTTGCGACAAATAGGAAATTTCAATATTTTCTAATAAGAGGTAAAAAATAAATGAGGAAGTTCAGAGCTGACCACAAAGAAATCAAACCCAGTGTGTCAGTCAGTGTCTTCATCAGCACTGCTGCGGTTTGATCGCACGTTTAAAGAAGTCATTCAGTCGGCTCATTAAAAGGTAAGGATGGCAGTTTGGGACAAAAACACTCTGTGGGGTCTCCTGTTCCTGCTGGCAGGTAGGACGTGATCTCTGACTGTGGGAATTATTTTGCTTTTCAAATTTTTGCTAGACTCAGTCACTGTGTTCAAATCTCATCTCTGTGTTTGCTCTTCTTTAGGTGCTGTGGGTCAAACTGTGATCTATCCTCTCACGTCTACCTGTGCTGTCAGAGGATCCACTGTCACCCTCCCCTGCATCTTCACACCTCGGAAGTCTTTCAGTGACGGTGGGAAAGAAGTTCCTCTAAAGATCGTCAGAGTCCGCTGGTGTAAGAACCATGAGATCTGTCAGGGCGGCACTCCGTCTGTGTTTGACAGTAACTCAGCAAACAGAGATCCTCGTTATCAATATCTGGGAGACATGAAGACAAAATGCACTTTACAGATCAGAGATGTTCAGCAGGGAGACAGCGCAACCTTTCGCTTCAGGATGGAAGCTGATCATCCTGAAGGACATTTTACTAACAGGACAGGAGTGACTGTCAGAGTTGATGGTGAGAACATAAATCTCCTGATTCTGACACAAATATTAATCGTTAATATTAATGACTGTTTATTAAAACTAATGAACACTTTGATTTCAGATGGGTCTAAAATGAGAATAATCAGCTCCAGTGATGATAAAAAGTTGAGCAGAGGTGAAACCGTCACACTGCTCTGTGCTTCAGTCTGCACTTTCCACCAACTGGAGGTCACCTGGTTCAAAGATGGCCACGCCCTCTCAGAGACTGGCTCCTCCCTCCTTCTCATCCCTCTGACTGCAGAGGATTCTGGGAACTACACCTGTGCTCTGAAGGCCAACATGGAGACTGTCTCTGAGCCGTACAGCCTGCAGGTGGAGGCAGGTTGGTGTGATCAGTTTCTCTCAGGTTTTCCTCTCTGTCAAACAGCTGCATGATGCTAAACTTTTGCTGCGCTGCTCTCTTCCCCACAACATGTGTTAACCTGCAGCTCCACGATCCAGGAGGTAAATATATTAGATCTGTGTGGCGTCTGCAGAGCAGCTCAGAAATATCTGATCTTCTTCACAGGAAACCTGAACGAACTCACAGTCGTCCGTCTGGTTCTGTTCAGCGCTCACATGCTGCTCATCGTCACTGTGGCCTCAGTAATAATCAAAAGGTAATTTCCTCCCATTCTCTGTCAGTGAATCCCCTGGAACATCAGCTGCAGTGTTCACAGACCAGCACAGTCACATGCACCTGTGTCAGGTGAGTCCAGCTCAGGGCTGAGAGCATGTGTAAAACAGAGAGATGGGACTCAGGAGTCACCACAGCCAGCAGCTCTGAATGAAATGGGTCCTGGAGCTGAACCTGGAATATTCACGTTGTCCTTGGACTTGGATGAGAGCTGACATTCCCACCTCTGACTGTTCTTCTTCCTGTCTGCACAGGACGTGTTGTTTGCAGCACAGGAGCAGGTCAGCAGCAGAAAGCTAAGAGACATCTGGAAGCTCAGGTGAGTCACATGATTATATAAATGATCTGTCAAAGGTATCAGGAAGCACACGAGGTCTGTGAGTGAGTCTGACTCTAAATCTGGTTCTTCTAGTTTTAAATAAGAAAACATTTTCAAACCTGATGAAACTCTGACCCAGATATTAAGACTGTTGAAGCAGACGTTTACAGGTGTTCACAAAGGTCCCGCCCACCTGTGAAAATCACTTGATATCGCTGAAGAGATTTCTCCCTGCAGGCTGGAGCTGTGTCTCCCCCTTCTGGCAGTGAGAGTAATTACACAAACACTGTCAGTGCTGAGGATGAGAAGAAGTCACAGCAACGGTCACGGATGGCTTTCTCTGTCAGACTGTAATCCTTCCTCTGAGCACTGAGTCTCTTTTTATCTGAATCATCACAAACTTTTCTCTGCTTGCATCACTCGTCATGATTTGGAGTTTGAGCCTGTTTATCAGCACCGACCTGTCTGCTGCTGTCTTCTTCTCTTCCTCGTTATCTCATCGCTGCTGTTTGAACTCTGCTTCCTGTTGTAGCCTCCAGATGTCACTGAGGAGCCGAGGACCAACGAAGAAGAACGTGGCCGGCGAGCGTGACGGCATCGTCACCTGTAACATGTCTGCTTTATTACCCATAATGCTCACCGTGGCGGTTCAGACTCCACGGTCACACTCTGAGCCGTTTAAGGTGGCGTTTAAAATGAGTCCAACACAAGTGCAGCTGTTCATGATCCGTCTGCAATCAGCGAGTCTTAACATCAAGGCCACAAAGATCAAACATGTGTTAGTGTGTTTGGAGCCGTTTCAGCTTTCCTTTTGCTTCTTGCTTTAGTTTCCGCTGTGAGAAACACCGAGTCTATTTTTATTCAAACACGTGGACATATTCTTTCTATTTCTGTGACTGTTAAAACGATTCAGTGTTTCTTTGCACTGCTGCGACTTATTAAAGCAATGAGAGCCTGACTGTTTCAGAGTGCTTGGACAGAAAATGTCATGGTTCAGCTGTGTGGTTGGCAAGAAGTGGACCCAAATCATCCAACAGGGAACATCAGACCTGTCCACGACAGTCAGTGATACACATGCACAGCAGCACAGTGCAAGGGGAACCAGGGATTGAACCACCAACCCTGGCAGGGATAACGAGCTGCTCCACAGCTGACGTTTGATCAGGTGCAGCCCTAAAGACGATTGCGACTCTCACGCTGACCCTCTGAGTGCAAAGGTAACAACAATACGGTGAGCTAACCAGCAGGTACAGGTGCACTGCTGACATCACAGCTAAACACACTCGGATTGATTCTCTGGCTCCAAGTTTGAGTCCGGGACAAAGTCTGTCTGATAAAATTGTTTAGGTGTTCGTTCTTACAGGACGAGCATTACAGCGAATCGAGATCATCGGCGTCTTTAACAGGAACAGGAAAACCTGAGATCACACCTCGGATATGGATCAGGTCCAAAGTGGGAAACAAAAATCAAATAAAAAGATGAAATGGGTACAAATGGTAACGGTTAAAAAGCTTTAGAGATGAAAATAATTACAATAAGATGGAATTTAAAACTGCAAACAATGAAGTAAGTCCACGTCCAATATTTCTCTCATCTTGGTTTTTATGTGTTTGTTCATCTGTGATTCTATCACTGAGCCCAGGATGGATTCCAAGATGAAGAGGAAACAGTCAACACGATGTTTTATAAGCTATTCGTGTGATTTATATATAAAATCTTAATGTTTAAAGCAGCAGCAGTGCACAAAAGAGGAATACTTCACATTGGTGATAAATTAGAGGAAGAACTAGATGGCCTTGTCAGCTCCATGAACATGAACGTGAAAGTCGTGACGTCTGACTTTAGTGAAACCGTGAAAGATGGTGTGGCTATGTTACCGTTCAGTGTGTGGATACGTGTATTGTTGTCACGTGGTATTTGTGCTGAATAAGAGAGAATCACGTGTGTTTGAACTGGATTCATGGAAACTTTCATGTACCGCGTTCTCAGCGAGTAAACGTCTCTGTGTTTGTTTCCAGGCCTCCTATAAAAATACTCTTTGCTCTGATTGGTGCACGCTGCCAAAGTTATGTCTGCTGGAAACAAAACTCCACCTCTCTGAGTGCATCACTGGAGAAAACGTCTGTTTTATTCTTGTAAAACACATTTCAAGAATGTGGGAATACTGTTTGTCCATGATTGGGACAGGGGGACAGGCTCTGTCGGGGGTAAGTACTTTGGCGCCATACCGGTTGCTGCGCGCCCGTTTGCACGGTTGGCGAACATTGATGAAGTGATGGCTGTGAGAAGGTTTGAGGAAGAGGATGAGACTCCTGAAGGAGATGAAGCAACACAGGAGTACACTGAAGTATTTACAGCTTTTACACGAGCTAAGGTAAAATGGTGTAAAAGTATTTTTTTACTGCTTAAACATTTCCTTTATAATATCAAGTATTGACAAATAGGACTTAAATAATCCTCTGAATATCAATTTTCCAACAAAGTATATTGGCAACAGTCACAGGAAGCTAAATACACGCAGAGCAGCTTCCCCATAAATGCTGTCTGTGGGTTACAGTGTATCATTATTACACGTTTACATATTATTGCATATTTCAGTGTTTAGAATGAAAATACGTTTCCCAGGGGCCTCCTGTGGACACGTTTCTGACATGAAAGAACTCACCTGCTTCCTCAGGTATCAGTGAGCTGGTCCAGTGTGGGGAGACTGACAGCTGAGCCTGAGGTGTAATCTGTGAGGCAGCAGGTCCAGGGACGGATCTAGAGGAAGTTTCTTAGGGGGGCATGGAAATCAAATGGGGGGTCAAATCAAAGCCTTTTTTAAACACATATGTTACATATGGTTACAATGATTCACGTGCAGTAAGTCTGCACACGTTTGTATAACTGAATTATTTTCTTTAGCCACATAATGAAACACCTCAGTTACATGTGAGTTTGGATGCTATGTACTGTATAGCCTGTATAATAAATAAATATGTAGCCCAATAAAGCTACACAACATGGGGCGGTTCATTTACAAACACAAGTCTAACTCAATGGTAAATGGCCTGTATTTATATAGCGCTTTACTAGTCCCTAAGGACCCCAAAGCGCTTTACATATCCAGTCATCCACCCATTCACACACAGGTGATGGCAAGCTACGTTGTAGCCACAGCCACCCTGGGGCGCACTGACAGAGGCGAGGCTGCCGGACACTGGCGCCACCGGGCCCTCTGACCACCACCAGTAGGCAACAGGTGAAGTGTCTTGCCCAAGGACACAACGACCGAGACTGTCCAAGCCGGGGCTCGAACCGGCAACCTTCCGATTACAACTCAACTCAACTCAACTCAAGTTTCACATCTTGTTAGAAAAAATCAAATTGTTGCTTAAATTTACACAAAATGTCAGAAATCTGCACGTCGTGAACAAAAAGCTAATTTTTCATGATTTGTTGGGTTCACCCTCTGGGGAACGCGATATAACCGCACACTTTTCACTACTTTGTGTTTCACCCTTACGTCTTTTTTTGCCTCGTTTGTTTGGTATCATTCTCTTCAGCTCAACCTCACGTGTCTGAATTTACACGGAGTTTTTCACTGACATACTGAAGTAACACAACTGATCTGAAATCACACAAAAACATCAAATCCTAGTTGTAGTTATATTCGCTTTACTGTAAGAACCACAAACATGTTTAGTGAATAATTTTACTAAAGTTGAAATGCAAATATAAACAGTCAGATTTTAAAAACGTATGCACACAACAATAAAGTTATATACAACTATTTGTCTAAAAGTCAATGCATCCCACAGGTTTTTGTACAAACATTTACAACTCCTGAAACTACAATAAGAGAACAATCAGGTGTCACAATAAGATGCTGCACAAATTATTTGTGTGAGTGAAAAAAACAGTTTGTGGCCACAAGACAGAGGAGAACAGCACAGGGACAAACCTGCAGGCCTGACAGCAGGAGGAGTATCACTGCTGCTGTTTCCACCTGGAGACTGTTTACACTGCAGCCTTTGTCACACTCATTAGTGCCCTCACTGACACACAACAACCACTACACAACACATTAACTACACAAGACAGTAGCTCACTCAGCGCTTTTAAATCATTTGTTCTACTAAGTAAGAAAAGTTCACATAAATTCATGTTGGCAATAAAAGAGCGGGGGCACAAGGGTCTACAGGTCAATGACACTGACGATGCTTTTACCGCTTTGTGTTTGTTTTCATGTTACTCTACAAGGTCAGTGAAATAAAAAAACGTGTTAACCCCTGGACTAAAGAACAAGTGCTCCAAGTGGGCGAGGTGCTAATGTTCAGATGGCAGGTCTACATCTAGAATCAAAACGAGCACAAACATCAACAACCAAAGTGAAGCATTAAGACAAAACAGAGCAATGTCAAACAGGATCCACACATTTGGGCCACAAAATAGATGTAAACTGACTAAAGTAAGACACAAATCAGACAAAAATAGATGCAGCATGATCACAAACAGACACATGTTGGCTACATATTGATGCAAACTGACTAAAATCACACGTGCAACCCTTTCTACATATTTGACAACAGAAGAAAAACACAAACAAAGTTGGAATGTATTTTTAATGTAGATTTTTTTATTTTATGCCGAATTAGATATTTTAAAAATCAAGCGCCAAATCACAAAGTCTCCTCCCTGTTTGTAGTGTAAGGTCAAAACCCTACAGTACTACAGGGAACCCCAACAATCAAATGATCCCCCTCTGAGCAAGCACTAGGCGACTGTGGGGAAGAAAAACTCCCTTTAACAGGAAGAAACTTCCAACGGAACCGGGCTCAGAAGGGACGGCCATCCGCTGCGACCGGTTGGGGGGGATGGAAATCAAAAAGGAGACGAGATGGCGTGAACTACAGTTGTTAAAATTTGGATTTGGTGCCAAAATTCTGCTTCAAGATGTTAAAAGAAGCAGCGCGGCGGGGAAAAGCCAGGAAGGTCATTTTAATCATCTCTGGCTTTAGTGAACCACCTAAAGGGTTTTCGCAGAGTTTTTCCCAACGCTGAAAAAAACCTGGAAATTTTGGACTTTTTGGGAGGACTGGGGATGACTCCGAGGAGCATTTTTAGATGCTTTATCAGAGCCTCATCAAAAGACGCATCATTTGCCATCGCAGCCTTTAACACATCGTCTGGGGAGCCAAACTCCTTGATGAGGCATTTGGCCATTTTCTTGATGAACTTTTTCTTGTCATTGGTCAGACTTGTGGCGGACTCTGTGCTGCTGAGTTCAGGCTGCATCAGATCTCGCAGACGCTTGAGGACCACGTCTAGTTCTTTTGTAGTACATGAGGTCCTGACACAAAAGTGTTGAGTTTCAGGGCTTGATTTTTTGATGACTCTCATCATGAGGATATAAGCGAGGTCATTGGAAATTCTCTCAGCATCAGAAGATGACACTGATGACCTCATCTCTGACATGTCAGAGGAATCCTTGGGAGAGCCTGAAACACTGGCAGAGCGTTTTTGGGGAGAAATGCTCCCAGATTTTGGTGTTTGAGGTCTCTGATCAGCTGCCAGGGAGAATTTTTCTGGGGAAATGCTCCCAGATTTTGGTGTTTGAGGTCTCTGATCAGCTGCCAGGGAGGATTTTTCTGGGGAAATGCTCCCAGATTTTGGTGTTTGAGGTCTCTGATCAGCTGCCAGGGAGGATTTTTCTGGGGAAATGCTCCCAGATTTTGGTGTTTGAGGTCTCTGATCAGCTGCCAGGGAGAATTTTTCTGGGGAAATGCTCCCAGATTTTGGTGTTTGAGGTCTCTGATCAGCTGCCAGGGAGCATTTTTCTGGGGAAATGCTCCCAGATTTTGGTGTTTGAGGTCTCTGATCAGCTGCCAGGGAGAATTTTTCTGGGGAAATGCTCCCAGATTTGGTGTTTGAGGTCTCTGATCAGCTGCCAGAGAGAATTTTCTGGGGAAATGCTCCCAGATTTGGTGTTGAGGTCTCTGATCAGCTGCCAGAGAGCATTTTTCTGGGGAAATGCTCCCAGATTGTGGTGTTTGAGGTCTCTGATCAGCTGCCAGAGAGCATTTTTCTGGGGAAATGCTCCCAGATTTTGGTGTTTGACGTCTCTGATCAGCTGCCAGAGAGGATTTTTCTGGGGAAATGCTCCCAGATTGTGGTGTTCGAGGTCTCTGATCAGCTGCCAGAGAGCATTTTTCTGGGGAAATGCTCCCAGATTTTGGTGTTTGAGGTCTCTGATCAGCTGCCAGGGAGAATTTTTCTGGGGAAATGCTCCCAGATTTTGGTGTTTGAGGTCTCTGATCAGCTGCCAGGGAGAATTTTTCTGGGGTAATGCTCCCAGATTTTGGTGTTACAGGTAATGGAACAGATTCTCTTCCACTGCCATCTGAATCTGTGCTTGTGTCCTTTGTTGGGGTCCTTGTTCTTTTCATAAAGTTCTGGATGTCTTCCACAGCCACAGAAACCTTGTCATCAATCATTTGATCTTGGTCTTCGTTCTCCACCCAGAGTAAAAGCTTTTGTACAAACTTTTCTACTGCGTCTTCTACGAGCACATAGAGGACTTCAGCAGAAAAGGGACGCTTTGAGCCATGTGTTTGTCGTGGAGTCCTGGAGATGACGGTGTCAGACAGGGATCTACCCATCAGAGGTTCGGGGATTTGATACAGTCGATCTGTCATAAGTAGATCAAACACTTTTCCCGTCAACTCCACAGTAAAATCTCTGGTTGCCCCACTAGTTCTAAAGTTTTCCAGTGTTTTATGAATGATGAAAGGTTCTTCTTTCTTTGTTAGTTTGTCAAATAACTGATAAACCTCTGATCTAATGCCATCAAAGTCGACCGGAGCAGAACATATGTAACGAAGCAGTGTGTTTCGGGAAGGGGCTCGATGAGCCTCTGTACTCTGGGGACGAAGAGTTTCTGGGACTGACCCTGAGAGGCTGAAAACCTTACTTTCATCTGAGGGCACTGTGTCACTTTTGGGGTACTTGCAAATGTTTTTTAGACAAACAAAAAAATTCCTGTTTGCCTTTATTACTTTTCTCAGCTCTTTTTTCATTTTTTCAAATAGTTTTTTTGCAAACATGGAAAAGCGGTGTTTGCGTGCTTTGAGCCCGGAGTGAGAGGTGGATGGCAAACATCTGGAGAAGAAGTCTCTCAGCTTGTTGATAATTAATCCTGCATTAAAGGCAGGTTTGGGTAAGCGACACCTCTCACAGTGCTCTTCACTGCTTAAATCCATGTTGCCAAGTATCTCATTTACGATGTCAGCTGCAACCACTTCTACTGGGGTTGGAGCTCGGATACTTTGGCTTCCTGCAGCTGGTTTGATTTCGTCCTTTTCTGTTAGAGTTTCCTCCTCATCTTTATCTTTATCTGTCATCTCTCCATCTGAGCTCCTTGATGACAGAATCACAGAAATCTCTGTGATTACTGATTGCACCGACATCTTTGAATCCGTACTTTCTGTACCGGAATCAGAGCCGCTTGACCCGCACCGGCAGCGCGGCTTACGTGCTACATACCTTTTAAGGCACGAGGCAGCGTGGCAAACCATGCGGTGCAGCTTTTTAATATTACTACATTTGCCGCTAACATAAACGGCGGGGTCTTGTGGGAGATCGGGGCTTTCGGTAATGACTTTAACTGCTGACTTGACCTTTTTGGAGATCTCTTCCTCAACCATCCGTGTCAGCTCGTCAGCGCTCTCATGTCGCTGTTTCGGGACGTCAAGAGCGCTGGCGATGGCGGCTGAGATCGAGTCTCCGAGGGACGGGCTTATTTTCCCCGCATCTAAAGGCTCCGGATCTTCCCTCGTCTTGCGATCCTGGATAACAGGAAGGGCATTTTTCAGGATTCCGGTAGAGGCGATCTGAATGATTTCACAAATCATATCAGCGAGCGCCGCTTGGGCGTCCGAGTCGCATGCACCACTTTCTATCATGCTCAATTGACTTTCAGAGAGCCTTTCGAAGCACCTGTTGATAGGTGGCATAATCTGGTCTGGTGTGACCACGATTGAATTTTCATTTTCGCTGCGTGTTGCCATGGTTTTGTCGCAAATTTGATTTTCTGGGTTTGAGAGAACAGCGGGAGAATTTCCTTGTTTTAGGGAACACCGACTGTTGAACATTTGCAAACAGATGAGCAGTGACGTTTCTGTGTGAGAGCCCCTATTTATGGGTTTCCCTGCCCGAGACGTAGCTGACGGATCAAAGCAAAAGCTAATTCCTTTGATCTGCCAGTGACGTCACAAAGAACGCACGCGCACATGGATAAAAGCCCCTTGCGCGCGCTAACAGCTGCGCAACAGCAGATTTGAGTTGGCCCACCATATCCCAGGATTCATTGCGAGTCGAAGGTTGAAGAAAAATGGCGGACGGTCGAAGTAAAGCGGTCCAGAACTAAACTCTTCAAAGTAAGTACGGGGCTTTTATCTCACTTCAAATATACCGCGGAACAAATGTTAGCGTAATGAAAAGTCTTAAAAAGTCACGTTTAGCGAACCTTCGGCTAAGTTACGTGACGTTAGTTTAGGTTTGTCCCGAAGCTGGGTCTGTTTGTCGGTGAGAAGCCAAACGTACTTAAACGTTTCAGGAAACACCGAGCAGACGGTTGACCAAATATCTGGCCCGCGAACTGCGGTGAGGACGCAGACTCAAGCATGCTGTGCTGCAGTTTGTCCTTAAAGAGCTCTCATCCTGTATAAAGCACTAATAATGAGACAGACAGTAGATGGAGGCGGCGGCGTCCTGTTTCTCTGCTGTTTTTGTCATGCTTATATCAAACAACCTGAGTCTGTCACCTTTGTTATAAAGACAACACTCTGCAGGATCCTGTCCTGTTTCTCCTTTCTCTGATTAAAAGACATAAAGTGTGTCTTTGTGATTATAAGAGAAAACTGTTTTCATCCTGCAAGTTAACAGATATTTGATCAACTTCTGCTGCTTTTGTTGCTAACTGCTGTGGTTGATTTCCTTCTGCAAGTGTCCAGAGTCAGAAGAGACTGAGAAGGTGAGAGGAGACAGAGGCTCTCCACCCCTGATGAGACACCAGGACAGATCCAGGACAGTGTGCAAGGAAGAGGAGCCAGCAGCAGCTGAGAGATGCAGAGGAGAACAGACAGCTCTCTGTAGTTGAGGGACTGGTAAAAACATTGAAAACACTGTCTTGATATTTGCTTCCTGTATTTGCAGAAGTATCTCCAACACAAACTGTAACAGCTGCCTACAGGGAACCACTCACTGCTGTTTGTCCTGCAGGACAGGATCTGACAGGGAAAGAAGGAAAAATAAGGGAACCACGGACAACTTTGATTTATCCAGAATATATTTAGTTCAAATATGGTTTACAGTGGGATTGTGCTGGTTTCAGTGGGAAAAGTATGCAGCTCATTTAAATACAAAGAGCTGTGAAAAGTTGTCCATTCATAAAGTGTCATTATTTTATAAGGATGTCATGTTTCTGTATCATCTCTCTCCTGTTAGAGCCTCTTACCCAAACATCAGCCTGTTTAATGCTCTCATATCTTCACCATAAGTAAATTATACTGCAGTTTTCTCATCAATAAAAGAATATTTACTGCATCAGTTTGTCTTCATTTCATCTGAAACACACAAGGATCAAATCTCTGACTTTATTTTGGGATATTGTCCTTAAATATAACTAAAGCTTTCACACAGGGCTCATAAATGATATGAACTAGAAATAAATACCTTGAATTTTGACTGAAACGTCATATTTGAGACAACTGAGTTGCCAAAATGGTGTGTATATAGTAAAATATCAATAATGTCACTCCTGTTACGTTTGTACCATCAAACTGAAATGAGACTAGTGTCAGCAGCTACACTAGCAAACTGTTTTACTAGCTAAACTTAGCATCATTGTTACATTGTTACGCCTACTGGTGATGATCAGAGGGGAATTATAAAGTGGAATTGTAAAGCGCTTTGAGGGTCTCAAAAAGCGCTGTATGAATGCAATCCATTATTTAAACCAACTTAACTGTATATTTCTGTACATTTAAGTATTATTATTCATATTGCCGCATTCATTGACCTTGTTTATAGGTAATTTCATTGTTTAATCACATTAAAATGTTCCTAATTTAATCTTTAAAAGCACTTGAAAAAGGCAAAATCCCATGTAAAATTAGGGCAACAAATTGTATTGTCATTACTGAAAATAACTGTATTTTCATGAGAAAGTTATTTTCTGTAATTTTATGGTATTATTTTGGCGCCCCAGCTGCCGGAATATTACTGTTTTTCTAGGATTTTTCTTTTTTTTTTTTTTTTTTTACAGTGTCCAATAATTTAAAAAACAACTAAATTGGTGTCACATAGTTTTATGGTCATCTGCAGTGTATGCTGGTGTTTACTTTTCATTCTAAGTAAGAAAGTGAGAATGCCCCTCATCGCATTTTTATATGTAATATAAGTGGACAATTAAATAGTCGAACATAATGCTGCAATGAATACAATGCATAATAAAAAAATAAAGACCTAAATAATGCAGCCGGACCCTTAAAAGTACAGTCCATTTACAGTGCAAGAGGGTGAAATTACCGCCCTCTTCTGGCCACACTGGGTTATTACCTCTGCCACTCATTAGGATCGGTTTTCAAAACAGAAACAGACAAACGTCGACTTTCAGGCAAAGTTTACTTTCATTTACACAAAAACGCAGAGCACGGATTAGTTTTTAAAATATGAACTTTATTAACAAAAATCAGCCCTCAGACTTTTCTCGTAGTCAAAGCCTTTGTTTAAAAAAACCGTCTTGATTAAACCCACATCAGTAAAACTTCCCAGCGTCCAGGAAATGATTCGCTCCCGTTTGTGACATAAATAAAATTTCACACCAGAACCCGTCAGGTTATCAAAATAAATTAAAGATGGAAACATTATTCCCCCGCTGATTGATCTGTGATTGGTGCTGTACCGTCACACCGCAGACGCTCCCACCGAGGACGCGAAACACAACGTCGACCTCGTGTAGAGAAGCGAGCCCACTGGTGGTCACCGCTGTCTAAACTAAAACAGAACAGGAAGAGGTCACGGAGACGCCCCGGATTTCATCCTAAATGATGGGGCAGGAAGAAGTCGCTCGGACCACGGCGTAGAGGGAGGGGCTCTAGCCAAACGACCGCGGCCGGTTGACGCAGGTCCAGACTGCTAACCCCGCCCCCTGTGGCCAGGCGCCTCCTCCAGTGCCAGACCGGAGTCTCGTCCCCATCTGAGGATCTCAGAAAAAAAAGTCTTTGTGGTTCAAACAAGTCAGTGCCATCAGGACAGAAATCCTCCATCACCTCCACCCTCCTCTTTATCCTCTACACACCAGAGTCCGTCAGCCTGGACAGCGAGGGGGGCGGGGTCATACCTCGTGGAAGAAGTCAGAGGGAGGGCTCTTCTCCACCCCCCTCCACCTCTCCACCTTCTTGATGACCTCGGACACGGCGCAGACGGAGGAGGTGAGGGACACGAGGAAGACGAGGTCTGCAGGAAGACAAAGAGCAGGAAACAGTCACACAGCTGTGCGCACATCTGTGTGCCGGTGTGTGTTCCGTGTTCAACCGGGAGAAAGTGTCCCTTCACCCGGTTTTTTTCCACTGTTTGGTCATTTTGATGAAATGTTGTGTAAATGATGCAAAGTCCTCGAAAACTAGAAAAAAAAATATTCCAGGAATGACATTTTGTGATTTCTTTCGAAAAAATAAAATAAAACCAGGAAGACAAAATAAGACCTGAGCTCCCGCAGGAGGACTTACCGAAGACGCTGAGACTCTCCGTCTGGAAGACGCTCTGCAGAGGAGGGAAGTAGATGACGAGCAGCTGCCCCATGATGGAGGCCAGGACGGCAAAACAGAACGCGCGGTTGCTGCACAGCCCCATCTCGTGGACCATCCGGGTCTGAGGAGCAGAGACGGGCACAGCTGGGGTCACATGGTCTTTAATCCGACGCCGAGGTCATGTCAGGGTAAACGTGCGCGCTCACCTGCGATCTGGAGCTCAGAGCGTTGAACATGTCGAAGAAGACGAAGCAGGTGAAGGTCATGGTGGTGTCTCGAGGAGTGATCACGTTGTCCTGCAACTGCAAATAAAATACGGAGAGCGAGTCAGCTGGAGACGTCACAGCAGCAGACAACGACCGCGACGCTGATCACTGAGCACGCTCCGAGGTCGGCGCCCGGTGACATCAGCAGCAGGAAAACCTGAGGTCAGAAACGGCCACCCACCTCTCTCCAGAAGACGAAGAGCGTCCCGCAGACGATGATGAACGCCGACACGAGCACTTTGACGATCAGGCTGCGGGTGATGATGCTGTCTCCCACGTTGCGAGGAGGCTTCCTGATGACGTCGCGGTCCACAGGCTCCACCCCCAAACTGACAAGAGAACACACACAAACAGGATTTACCCCGCCCCCGTTCAAAAGGAGAGGTCGGCACAGACATGTGAAAATTATAATACGTCGAATCAAATCAAACATCTGGAATATTCACACTCTGGTTAACGAGCAGGTGTAAGTGCAGGTGTGCACACAGCAGGGGGCGCTGCAGACTTCAACCACCACAAACTTAACACGTCGTTAGCTTTCCTGTCAGAGCTCGACCAGCTGCCTGAAGTATCACAGATGAATATTAGTCTCTTCTAAAATATCCGTGTCGGCTGAGGTCAAAGGTCAAAGTCGAAGCAGTGAAACGTTCAGTCGCTCGCTCACCTCTGAGCCGGCGGTCCGTCCATGATGATGTTGATCCACAGGATCTGCATGGCGTTCAGCGGGTTGGGGAAGTTCATCAGCGTCGCCAAGGAGATGAGGGTGAGCGCTGCAATGCTCCTGGTGACCAGCAGGGGGAGACGGAGAGCTCAAAAACTGAATCCAGAGACAGGAAGTGTGACTGTCGGCGGTTTGTACTCACGTGCTCAGCTGGAAGCGAACAAAGTTTTTGATGTTGTTGTAAATTCCTTTTCCCTCCTCGATGGCCGACCTGCAGACAGGAAACAGATGCCGACCTTTGAACCACAAACGCTGCAATCGCACGCTAATTACAGGAACAAACTGTTTCAGTAAATAAATCTTTGAGCCTTTTGGATGAAACTCAGAAACATCAGGACTTTGATGTGTTCACAGATTTGATCGTGACATCAGACTCGGACCCTCGCTGACGCTGCTTGCCTCCTGTGAACTGTTTCCTGCGTGAGGGATGAATCGTAACTAATCAGAGCAACGAGTTCTGTGAATACAGGTCGTCCTGATGGAAATGAGTTACTATGGTTACAGTCAGTGTTATGCGTGTTACTCCACACAAAGACAGCGAGTCTGGGCTCGTCGCCGCGGCGTCTGACTCACATGATGGTCTGGAAGTCATCGTCCACCAGGATCATGTCGGCTGCCTCCTTGCAGACGTCGGTGCCCGTCTGGCCCATCGCCACGCCGATGTCAGCAGCCTTCAGAGCCACGGCATCGTTCACCCCGTCGCCCGTCATGGCCACCACGGCGCCATTGTTCTGCAGGGACTGAAGAGAGGGGCGGGGCTTTATCATCACTTTGTTCTAGAAAGCCGTCGTCCCGTTCGTGCCTCAAATAGATCACGTTTAACTTTTCCCGCCTCATGAACTCGACTTCCTGTCTGCTCACCTTGACGATCTTCAGCTTGTGTCGCGGGCTGGCGCGATAAAACACGGAAATCTGTTGACAGAGGACGGATCCAGGAACGCCGTCAGTGACAGCAACACAGCTCTGAAACATGACTTGCTGTGAGTGTGTGTGTGTGTGTGTGCGTGCGTGCGCGCGCTCACTCTGGAGACGATCTGCGACAGCTGCTGCAGGTCCAGCTGATCCACCTCCTCCCCAGAGAAACACTGCCCTCCTTTAGAGAAGAGGCCGATGCGACTGGCTGCAGACACACAAACATCCACTGACTACTGTACGTTCATGTAACACCACTGTGAACCACAAGGTAGCACAGTGACTCCAACTTGACCCAAACCAGTATTATTCAAACTTGAGTGGGTTCAGCCAGAGTTCATGTCCCACCAGCACATGTTCGAGCTGCTGGTGAAACGCTGCCACCTTGTGGTGAATGTTTTCCCCATGACGAGCCACTGACTGACTGACTGCTGATTAACAGCTCAGAGTTTGTTCCCTCTCTTTATTTAATGAGTGAATGATGATCCTGCTCTTCTTCTGGCTGTTTCACAATAAAAGCTAATAAACAGTGGCTTTTAATCTGGAATTCAGAGAGTGGAGTTTAATCATCATGGCTGATCAATGTAACCAAACAATGTTTGTGTTTGTTTCTTTTCATTTTTCTCTTCTGTTGTTCAGATGGAGGAGCTGAGGACAGCAGGAGGAAAAATGTGACGTTAGATGTGAAAAATCCTCCTGACGGAGGCGTTTTTGATCAGGAAGCTCGAGGAGAGGGAACCTAAACCAGAGGTCAAAGCCCCGATCAGCTGTGATGTAAAACAGGAAACACTATTTTCACATCCCACCGCAGAAAAACACTGAGGACTTGTTCTGTTGTTTAACTTTATAAATTTGCGTAAGCACGTGTGAATCAGCTGACCTATAGCCACGGCCGTCTCCTGGGAGTCTCCGGTGATCATCTTGATGGCAACTCCGGAGCTGATGAGCGTGCCCACTGCCTCTTTGACCCCTGACCTTGGAGGGTCGATGATACCCACCAGACCCAGGAAGGTCAGCTTCCCCATCTCAGAGCCCGACGCGAACGCCAGCACTGAAACACACACACACACACACACACACACACAGTGAGTGAGTGTGTTTTCAGGGCATCCCCAGCTCTGCCTGCAGGTGTCGCTCTCACCTCTGAGCCCGCCTGAGCCCATGTAGCTGATCTGCTGCTGGTACAGCTCCACCTGCTGGTGATTCAGGGGGAGCGTGCTGCCTCTGCTGTTGTAGGAGTTGCAGAAGCGAATCACCTGCTCGTACGCGCCCTTCATGAAGTAAACTCCAGCTTTATCCTGGAGATGGCAGCAGGAAGAACAAGGACACATGTCAGAGCTGCTGATGCAGAACACAATATTAAACTTTGACTTTTATGATTTCAGCTTTAATGCGTTTGATGACAAACTGCTGCTTTTCAGTTTCTCCCTTTGTGACAAATCCACAGGAAACACTTGTGAGAGAAAACTGAGGAATGTTTGAGTCGTTGTCCATGAACGCTCACATCTGAGTCGCAGTAACTCAGCCACTGCAATCCAGAAACAGTCCAGAGTGTAGCTAAACCCATTTTCAGTTAGTATGTTTAATTGTTTTATTCTAAAATATATCGTTTTTTTAAGACCATTGTTGGTTTTAATCTAGTTTAAACCAAACCACTCTGCTGGATTTAGCTAGTAGCTAGCGATCTGATTGGAGACCAAAACAGCCAATCAGAATTTTTGCATCCAAGTCTGTGATTGGTTGGTTTTGTGGCACATTTATAACGTTGTACAGAGAGTTGAGAGTGCAGGCAGCAGAGATGTAGAGAGCAGGTCTGCAGACGTCTGAGCACACAGAGCAGAGAGCAGCTATTGTGTGTGGATATTAGCAAACACTGTAACACATTTCTTTCATGAGTTTTCTTCACTTAAAGTAATTTTCTTCTCAAAATGCAACATTTGTACTTGCAATTGTTTTTTTTTTTTTTTCATGCGCTCAGAATAGAGGCCCAAAAATAACGCCATGACAAACATGTAATGATCTGCTGAGACATCACATGTATGAACAACGACTCCGGCCGCGTTTCTGCTGCCGCGCCGTGAAATCATTTGTCCCCTAATGACATCAGAGCATCGAAGCGAGGATGAAGGGTTAATGTGAGCAGCTCTTCATCACAGACCTGCTGCGTGCGGTGAACGCAGCGCACAGCCATCCACTTCTTCTCCGAGGTGAACGGATGCTCCTCCACCCGCACGTACTCGTGCTGCAGACCCTCCAGCCCCACCTGCAGGACACAGAGAGGAGCACAGCTCATCACACAAACACCTCATCGCTCATATTCATGTTTTTATCAATTCATCTGGTTTTATCAACATTTTTATTTCTCCCCTTTTCTGCGTCAGTCACCTGTGAGGCTGGCGAGCCGCTCTCACCAAACCTTCACCTCCATCTTTATCCAGACGCCAGCGTCAAACCAGACAGCTCTTAGTCGCTCCAAGTTTGTGCGTCTGAGTGTGTGTTTGTGAGTATTGTTGTATGTTCAGCTTCAAACTGGATCCCTGTTGTTCGCTCATGTTCAGCTGCTGTGTCCCATTAATGCTCATGTTTTATATACGGAGAGTTGGAGGCGATAAACGAGTTTAACGAGGGCAAACAGCATGGGGGGGGGGGCTAAAACAGCTGGATCGTTTCAAACTGTGATTCATGCAAAGCTGCTTCCTACTGTCAGAATAAAAAAATGAGCCCAACTGATCTGATTTCAAGACTTTGACGACGACTCGGAGCGCAGCGCTCTGGGGTTTTACCTTCATGGCGAGGGCGATGAGCGCTCCCTCTGTGGGCCGTCCCAGCAGGTTGTGATTCCTGATGATGGAGTCGTTGCACACACAGCCGACCTGTCAGCACACACACGCTCAGTAAACCCGGGTTCAGAGTTCAGTGTACCGGCATGATCTGAGCTGAGACACAAACCGTCAGCGACCTCACCTCCACGATTTTGCTGATGGACTGACACGAGAAGCCGTGGATCACCTCTCCGTCCAGCAGAACTTCCCCCTGTCCGTTATAGCCGACGCCGGTGACCTGCAAGACAACAGCGAGGGTAAGATAACAAAGACGCTCTCTTGTGACCTCGAGACACTGGAGGCAGGAGCAGAAGGTCGGCGTCCGCTTTCCTCTCGTGGACTTTACTATGAACGAGCTGGAGCCGACGTGTTGATGTCGCTGCCCGGGCGGTTCGTCCAGCGAGGCCCGAACGAGTGTTTTCACAGGTGGAAGTTAAAACAAAGAGCAGGACTTCAATGTTTGCTTCAACCACAGACACACACAGCCGTGACCTTCGCCCGCATAAAGTATCACTTAAACACAGGTTTGCCTCAGCATTAGAACCACTGACAGGTGAGGCCAGTGACCCTGCAGGCCTTCAGCATCTTTCCGCGACCTCTGACCTCCCTGCAGTGAGCAGAACAGACCCTGACCCAGTTCTCCCAGCATGCCAGCTGGGATTTCCTCATGGATTAACTGGGTCAGTGAGCCCTCTGCAGACTCTGCATCACAGCAGCGATCAGGCTTCAGAAGAAGCCGCTGCAAACTGATGAGGAGGAAGAGGGCTCAGCTTTCAAAATAAGAGCATCAGCCTTACAAGTTACAGCGATTGCTTTGTTCATGTGATCTGAAACTTGGCTTGTTGGGTTGAGACTCACGTGATCTCCTCTCCTCCTTTTTGACCTTTTAGAAGGTGAAAATCAGCTGTTTGGGTCAAACTGGAACATTTCCACTGATGCTGTTTCATGTTCACCATCTCTGAGATTAAAATAACAGACACCTATGAAAAATAGATGGTGTAGATTTAGGAGGCCAGCAGCTTCAGTACAACTCATCAACTGTCTGAGAAGCTGCAGACGCCTCCATTAGGTCGGCTGAGAGACTGTGGGGTAGTCTGACAACTCTGGTTGAACACCAGGGCCCCAAGACTTTACAAACACCTACAGTCTCATTTAATCTGCAGTCTCACCGATACTCCAGGTTCCTGCAGCGCCACCCACAGGACGCCCTGGGGACGTGTTTCAAAGCTTCCTCAAAGTTCACTGACCAGTCGGGGAACCTTTAAATATCCCGGACAGGATTGATCGACTCCACTGAGCCCATAAACTCCGGGCGAGCAGACGGAAACTGGAGCCTGAACTTGAAACCTCTGCAGAACACGAGCTTCGTGAGACATAAAAACCTGATCACATGATCAACCACCCGCCAACCACCAATATGAACCCCAGCTGTGTTTGGTAGCCTGATCATTGAAAAGCTGACCCTGTGATCACGCTGAAAGTTGAGAGAGCCTGTGGAGGTTTTAAAGCGTGACAGGAAACGGCGTGGGAGTCTGACCTCAGCATGTTGTCCGTCTGACGTGAACACCTGAGTGACCGTCATCTCGTTCTTGGTCAGCGTTCCCGTTTTGTCCGAGCAGATCACATTACAGCAGCCTGATGGGGAAAACAGCACAAACGTCACCGACGTGCAGCGGCTCACAGAGAAGGTCGGACTACTCCCTGCACGACTGTTTCCGTCACATGACGACATACCCAGAGTTTCCACGATGGGAAGCTTCTTGACAATCGCTCTTTTCTTCACCATCCGCATCACGCCGAGCGCCAGCGTCACCGTCACCACGATGGGTAAGCCCTCTGGGATGGCAGCCACGGCCAGACTGAAGGAGGAGAGGAGGAGACAGTCAGACTGATTCACATCCTCACTGAAAAAACACGCAGACAAACCCAGAAAACATTTGTGTTTACATTTGCTTCCAGGAGCTCCCTCTAACAGATCCCACAGGTGTAAACAGGAATCACCTGTAACGCGCTCTGCTCCCGTCCTACAGCTCTAACTTTCCTCTCTCGCTTATAAAGGCTGGATCGACTCTCCTCATGCTAACGCCGCCTCACTAGCAGCAGAACATGGGATCTCATTTATATGGAGGCTGCTCCACCTGTCGCACTGAGCTCGCTCCTTCAGGTGTGCACCAAATCACACAGCAGACTGTTTTACACTGAAGGCAGAGACTCTCGTGTCCTTGTCTGTGGGTGGAGTTTACTCCTTATTCTCTCCTGGTCGCCCAGCAAACATGAAACCAGTGTCACAAACCTGCTGCTATCACATCGCCGCGCTCCGCTATAATCTGATAAACGCAGGAAGAGGAAGCAGCTGCCTCGGTTCAACCAATAACCAAACAGAAGCATCACTCAGGGTCACCTGACACCGATGGTGAACATGTCCAGGATCCTCTTGCCCTGCAGCCAGCCCACCAGCATGATGACACCTGAAACACATCAGAGACAGACTGAGTGCGGCGTGCAGACACCATGGCGACGGGACAGACGCGCAGGGTCTGTGATGGAAGAGCCTTCGGGAGCAGGACGCAGCAGCGGGGCAGCTCACTGCAGACACAGCCCCTTACCCTATCACAGGGTCTCCTCGTAATCACATGATCATCATAAACTCACCGATGATGCAGAAGGAATAAAGCGACAGCTGCTTCCCCAGCAGGTCCATGCTCTTCTGCAGAGGAGTTTTAGGAGCCTGACAAAGCAAACAGGAAACAGATGTTTTCATGAGCACTGCACTCTGGCTGGAACTCTGTGACATTTGTATTGAATTATATTCAGATTTCATGTGAGAGACCTCACCTCCTCTGCTTGCATCATCTTAAACACCTCCCCGAACTCAGAGTTCTCTCCGGTTCCAATGACAATGCCCTGAAGAACATCAGAACAGCTTTGAGCAGGTAAAACGCCACCAACAGGCGTCTAAGCATCGTTTAAACATCAGCTCCAAAAGCTTCAATACCAACAGCTGCAGTTCCTCTGGTGTCCAGCTGAGGCAGCAGTGAGTCAGGTTTACAGCCTGATACAGACCGGTCTGCATCCTCCATCATAACACCTGTCCTGTCCTCTTTAAACTGTATTCATGCTTATGTTTGCATTTTTAGGGGCGTGGCCCATTCATGTGACAAATAACATGGCTGCTGTGAGGTCACAGAAGTCTGAGCTGTGAGAAATTCGAGGGTTTTGATTAGATGTTAGTGATTAGCAGGAATCTATATCAGAATAACTCAGCTCTCCACATGTGGGCGCGTCTGCCAGCAGCCACTAAGATGATGTTTACAGAGTTTCCTACAACCACGGCGGCGTCCTAAATGCCGTCTGTTATCACTGAACTATCAATATAAAGATGGAGGACACGTCATCACTTCCTCACACCGTCTGCAGCCAGAATCTCAGTGCACCTTCATTTCCTGTAACTTCACAGTCTGTGGAGCAGAAGAAGAAGAAGAAGAAGAGCGAGCTGCTACCTTTGCTTTGCCGCAGCGCACCAGCGTCCCCATGAAGGCGATGTTGCTGCGGGAGGCGATGTCTCCGTTGGTGGATGCCGGCTGGTGGGCGGTGGACTTGGCGCAGGGCGTGGTCTCCCCTGTCAGACTGGACTCATCCACCGACAGGTCGGTCGCCTGCGAGGGCGGAGGACACAGATTTAACTCCAACCAGGAGAGATACTCTGACCTTTAGCCTCTACCCTGCTCACTAAAGCCACCATTAACCCCACCCCCACCTCAGAGCAGGCGGCCATCTTTACACGACTGCAGCTGCTCCTAATGAAGGTTCACACACGATTCCCAGCGCGATGGGCCGTTCACTCCTGAGCCAATCCCAGTGAAAATAAAGGCCTCAAAGTACCGACTACACCTGCCTACACCCGCCTCAGGGATACCTGTGGGTAAAATACGACTTGGGGGAAATAAAAAGTGTCCTGTGAGTATGTAATTAACTCGCTGATGCTTGTTTAACTGATGAGGACCGCTGTCACTGTAATTTGTTGCACGTGTTGAAGATGGACGCAGGACGAGTACCACGGTGACCACCTCTGTTTGTTCTGATGTCTGCCCCACCTGCAGTGAAGCAGGGAGCTGCTCGATAATCAGAAACTCACTGTGGACTTCCTGTTGGACAGGGGGCGCTCTCGAGCTCACGCAGAGTGGATGAAAAACCCAAAGTTTGTGTGAAAGTTTTCTTCTGTTTGCAGAAGCAGCAGCAGGCTGGAGGTGGAAGCTGCTGCTCGCTTCATGCCCAAAACCAAAATGGAGGCTCGTGGTAACGCTCACCTGTGAAACCTGGCTCTGCGGTCTGAAGGTCTCCAGTCAAAAACAGGCAGAAAACGTCCAGAAAGAAAAATCTTCACACACAAAATGTACATTTTGATCTGTGCTGGGACTCGAGCGCGCCCCCTGCAGGCCTCACACTGCAGGCCTGATCAGAGGACGACCTGCTCCCGTGTTTGCAGGAATCTGATCTCCTCTGATCTTTCAACCTGAAAGAATTTAGTTTCTTTCTTGGAAACAAGAATTGCTCAGCTTCCAGCACACACAGCTGTGGTCTCTCTTGTCCCAGAATCCCTCGCTCCCTCACCCCAGGCTGACAGAAACCTGTCGGTGTGTTTTTACCTCGAAGAGACGGAGGTCAGCCGGGACCTTCTCCCCACCGACAGGCAGACGGTGTCTCCGGGAACGAGCTCTCTGGCCAGCAGGTGCTCCAGGTTCCCCTCCCTGACACTGAGGAGGAAGACAGCGGGGGGGGGGGGTTTACAGTCATTTGATGCTCCTCCCCTCCCTGTGCGCTCTGCTGAAGAGCATCAGGGACACAATTCATTATTAAATCACTTTTAAAAATTTTAAAGGAAGAAGATGAAATTTCTAGAATGAGCTTGAGTGTGAGGCTCCAGCTCTGTCCTCTGTCTCTCACATGCCAAACATTAGTCATGACCCAACTGTAAACCCTGAAGTAGTGGATCGTTGGAGGAAACCGTGCTGCTCAGGTCGCCTCGGGAATCTCTCGTTGCTCCGACATCGGCGCATCGTAAAGGCATCAGATGATTTATCAGAACTTTTATCTTTGCTAGGATTCAGTTTCAGCTTTCAGGGGAAATTTAAAGACGTTTCTCAGAACATCACAAGGAGTGAAATCTAATCCTGTGACCTCCCTGTGACCCACCCACTTCCACGAAATGAAGCTCAGGCTGAGAAGAACAATTCTGTGTGTGTGTGTGTGTGTGTGTGTGTGTACTCGTGTTCACGCAGTAATGTGAGTGCAGCTTTTCTCTCTCTGACTCTCTGAGCTGGTCACACAGTGTGCCAACAGGGGGCGTTACACAGTGTGGACAGATGGAGCTGGGTCTAACTTTAAACTGATTCATGGAATCGAATTTCTGGATTCTTGGCTGTGAGATGACAGAGGAGCAGACTCAGTGTCATAACTGCATATTTCATTACAAACAATCAAAACTAGGAGACGTGATGATCTCTCCTCCACAGACTCAATCCATGCAGGAGGAGGAGGCAGTGTCCCGTCATGATTCGGCTTTCAGTCTAAATATGATGATGGGTGGAGGAGACCACCGCCCACTCTCCCTCAACGAGGTCAGGATTAAACTCACCAGTGACATTCTGGAGGGACGAGCTTCCCCAGCTCCTCCAAAGACTTCTCTGAGCGGTACTCCTGCACACAACGACCCAGATAACAGCTCAGCTTCATCACACACACACACACGCACACACAGACACACACACACACACACAGACACACACACACACACACACGCACACACAGACACACACACACACACACACACACACACACACACACACACACAAAGAGCCGTGTTGTTAAAGGTGGATGTTGGAGAATAAAAACAGGACGTACCTGGACGAAGGCGACTGTCACTACGATGATGATGGCCTGGGGGGAAAAAGCACAGACTGAACTTTGAGGTCCAACATGATTTTTTTTTTATTCTTCCATCATTTACAATACAATCCTGTGAACGTGTGGAAATCCCACTGACATGCTGTGAGCCTGTCGTTCAGGGTTTATTGAAGATTTCAGGAAATGTAATGTTTGCTATATCGGAGCTCAACATCATTCATCTTTTTCTTGCATTATGAAATGTATTCCACATTTCCTTTCAAATTAAAAGCACAGTTTAACCTCTCACCTCTGCTGAGGATGCATTTATGTTTATTTCCTGTGAGGCGGAGCTTTGGCCTCACTGTGGCCCTGTCTCCTTTCACAGTCATCATAAATGTGATGTCATGAAGAAGCTCTTCGTCATTTCTGCTCATTCACGGTGAACACACTGAGGTGGACTGACCATCAGCTGACCTTCTGGCTTACGCTGCTGAATCTCTGTGTCCATTTGGAGGATTAAAACAGAAACCTGATCAAACATCCTGAAGTGTTCCCGGATCACTTCAATTACCGTCCCAAAGTCTGAAAGCAAACAGTGATGAAGCTGTTTGTTCTCCTGCTGCCGGCCTGCGTGCACACAGGGACTCACGTTTCTCCTTTTATGGGAGGTCAGACTGTGTGATGCACTCAGACTCTCCAACTTAGAGCTCCTCTCTCTGCACATGAATCAGCCTTTGGTCTAAAACCAGAGGATATCCGGTGTTCTGACAAACCGTCCTGCCGTACGTAGTTTATGCTGTCAACAATAATTCCAGCATAAATTTAAGCATGAGGACGGTTTGCCACTTAACTTTGTGTTGTGTGCATGTGCAGAAACAACTGGTAGGACAGTTTTTGAGGTAGGATGGATTCCCAGAACACCGGGCCAAGACTTCCTGTACAGGTTTTAGTCCACAGATGCAGATGAACTACTACAAATCGATGACTTTAGGTAAATGAGACCCATCTTCTGTGCATGGACCTGACATGATTGTGACTGAATGTGAAGCGTGCAGATGTTCAACCGTGTGCAGACGTGCTGCAGAGAAGATCGGATCTCAACCACATGTGAGATATTTCTGTGCCTGTGGCGTTCCCCTGGACACCCGAGGCGGCTGCCATCCACCTCTCTGTGATGGTGTAAGCTGAGCTTAAGTGAGAGGAGACAATAAAAACCATGCACTGTGCTGACCAATCACAGAGCCCAGCACGGCTCACAGTCACCGACCACGTGACCTTTACATTTAAAACTCGCCTCATTTGAGTCTCTGAGTCTAAAAATACAGAGCAGCAGTTCCACTTCTCCTGTTTCTGCCATCTGAACTTTGACCTCTGGACATTTTTATATCACACACCGTTTTTCCCGCAGCGTCACAAAGACAAACAGCTGTCGTGTGTAACCTCGTGTGGAGGACCTGCAGGTTTCAGAGGACGCCTGAGCGCCGCTGGTTACCTACCACTGTGATGCTGATGGCGTCATCGAACTGGTGCATGATGACGCTGATGACCGCCGACGCCAGCAGCAGCAGGATGAGCGGATCTTTGAACTGCAGAGAGACACAGGCTGAGGTCAGAGGTCAAATGTCACACGAGGACGTGTTCTTTAACAAGGACACTTTTTACAGCGTGGACACTTTCAGCTTCGCCGAGTTTGCACATTTATTTCAGCAGCGTGGGTGAATCAAGCGTTTCGAACGAGTCATCACAGGAGGGATCATGTGACAGACGAGTGGATGTCTGTGCACAGTCAGGCTTTCCTGTTTCCTGTTTCTAACCAGCACGTTTACGGCGTCATAAACGTGTGTGATTGTCAGGTTACTGTCGTACAGCTGAAGGAGAAACTCTTTGGCAGTCTGAGCTCGTGTCTGGACTGTGAGGTCAGCGTGATGTCAGAGCGCCGTAGCAGCTCAGACTCTCAGACACGACTCGCAGCAGGGCTGGCGTTGGTTTAATGAAGGAGCGGCTCGAGCGTGCGATCGCAGGAGAAGACGCGCTCAGATTACAGTCAATAGGTGTGTTTGTGAAGCCGTCCAATCAGCAGTCAGAGGCGATGACGAGGCTCTGACCTTCCTCACCCTTATGGTTCACATCCCACGGTTCTGGTCATGTGATCTGTGACCCTCTCTTTCTGCCAGTATCAGCTGCACAACTACAGAGCTGCTGGCTCCGCCTCCTCCACCCTCACAGGGCGACCACTTGTTCAGCACTCAGGGAACAATTAATGTGAAGTCGTTTTCATTTTCTGTGTTCAAAAGCAAACTTCTCAAAGCAAATATCTGATTTTCTGCACACGTCAGCTGATGTTGTTTACATTTTCCAGTGTTTCTGCTCCTCCGTCTGCTCACTTGGACTCGAGCTTTTCTCTGTGAGCCGCGCCGACACCACCTCCCATCATCGCCCTTCCTCCTGTCCTCTACGTCCGCTGTCACTTTCTGTATTTGAGCTGGGGGTGCTGGAGGCCTCCATCATTCAGCCGCTCGAGTGCTCCGACTCCCTGCTGCCGTTTCCCCTTCAGTTAATTTACCTGATGCTTTCAGGGCTGAGAGAGGTCAGACCTGCCCTCCTCAACTGGCTCGTCCAATCAGCAGCGCCTGAACGAGGCCCCTGATAAGTTTCACAACGCCGCGCTGTGGCGGTGACACGAGCTCCGAGACAGAAACAAAGAACGCTGAAAGATTCAACCTCCTCTGTGCAGTCATCACAAACGTGCTGAGCTGAGCAGCGATGAGGTCACGGTTACCACGGTGCCGTCCACATAAGCGTGTTTACAGCTGCAGGTCGTGTCCTTACCCGTGTTTCTAACATAGCTGTGGGGCAATGAACGTCTGCTGTGTGCGCTGTGCAAAAATAAATCTGTATTCTTCCACACGACGTTATGTAAGAGTGCTGCAGACGTGCGCGGGTTAACGCGGCGGCGGAACAATGACAGTCGGGAACATGGCAAGCCTGCAGACGCGTTTCAGGCTACGGATAAAAATAGCGTGCTGGGTGACTCTGCTGCTGCACGTTTGACTCGCCGTCACACAGAGAGAGAACAGGAAATCGCCTTGAGTGAGTCTGCATGCGATGCGTGCGTTACCTGTGACAGGTACTTCCTCCACAGCGGCTCGTCCTCGCTGATGTCGAATTCGTTCCAGCCGTGGTACGCCCTCCGCCGCCTCACCTCCTCCTGGGTCAAACCCAGCTGCAGGTCGGCCTGTGGGCGTGACACAAAGCGGCGCTCAAGATTACCGTTTCAGAGACGAAGCTCGCACAGAAACAGGACGAGCGTCTCATTGGCTCAGTCTAATGCCGTCACCGTCGTTCTCATGAACTGATCAGTGAAACAAACAACAGCTGGGCGCTCTTTGAGATAAACGAGATAAGTGTCACCCTGAGAGCCGCTGGCCTCCTTACCTGCAGGATACATGCTACTTCATTGACGGGCAGTTCACTGGCTTTTCTGGACGTCAGTACTGGGACCATGGTCTCATCTTCACTGGAGGGTTCTCCTTCGGAAAGCTGAAACAGGAATAAAACAGAGAGATTGAGACTGCAGCAGTGTTCCTACTGTAGCTCGAGAGCTGCTTCTCAGATCCAGGGCCGAACAACCTCCACCTGCAAAACGAGCATTAAACAGCTCCCACAGTGAAGAGGTCGCCTGTCAGGCTAATCCCACAGACTGGACCGAGGTTCTCCGTGAAACGGGATTTAATCACATTCCTCCAGGTTTACTCTAGGAGAGGATCTGTTTTCCACAATTAAAGAGTCAGGGACCTCTAAGGTGGGAGCACTCGTGACTCAGGCTGGTTAAACACACCTGACGTCCAGCTGTGCAGGTAAGTATCTCAGTGATGACACAGCTGTGACCTCTGTGACCTCTGGGTGAACGCTGTCATTTCACCTTTTCTGGATGACTTCAAATCCAGTTTCTCATCAGCTGCTGTCAAAGATAATAATCCACGTGTGCTGCAGGATGGTCAGAGTCACATTTCACCCAGCCTGAGCATCACTGAGGGTTACAGGACTCTCATTACTGCAGGCTTAATGCTGCTGGGAGGTAACAGGAAGTAACCGGAAACCTTTTACAACCAGGGCCAAGACATACGTTTGTACTACAGTGTTAATAAAAATGCTTCAGAAGGCACCGACACCACCCACAGGGCCACAAAGACTGCATTTGAAGTTTTACTTTTATGAACTAAATGAACATACAGCAGCACAGAAAGAGGACCAGAATGACTTCCAAAGTAAAAGCACCTCTGCACTTAATGTAGAGGTTTTATTTTCAGGAGTTTGTAATCTCCCCAGGAACCTGCAGTTCCTCTGATGTCCGCTAGAGACCGGCTCATCGGGAACATCTGAACTCGGAGTCGATTCTTCATGAAATAAATGTGAGGAGGGCAGAATTTAGACTTTAATGCCACTAAAATGAGGAAGAAAACAAAGGTTTTCATCAGGCTGGGACGCAGACAGTCAGCTGTGATGTCTGAGTTTGTTTGTGGTCGACGGCATCTGACAGAATTAACAGCGTGACGCGGTGCAGGTTTACAGAGCAGAGAGGTAAGGATGACCCCAAACAGAACTTCGAGCTTCAAGTGAGCCTCCTCCACCGTCGGTGCTTGTTGTCATGCATGACACTTCCTCCCAGCAGGCTGCAGGTCTGAGGAGGAAGGCTGATGAAGAGGAAGGCTGACAGCAGGAAACAGAACGAGGGCGACAGCGGCGCCGTGGAAACAAAACCTACTGCAGGGTTTAAAGCAGAACAAAGAGCAGAGAGGAAGTCGATTCTCCCCCGTCAGCAAGAGCAGCTTTTTCAAACACCTGCACAGGTTTACTGGAAGTGCATCACATCACAGACTCAGTCTGAGTTAATTTAGAGCTACTTGAAGAAAACTGTCGAGAGTCGGCCTCAGGCTGTCGCGCTCAGCAAACACAGCGGCTAGCATCAGCTAACAGCAACCAGGCCGTGTCAAAGGTCAAAGTCCAGTCTGGGCAGACGGCTTCAGACCAAACGCTAGCTTGTGCTACCTTAATACCACAGACATGAGAGAGCCGACAGCGACGAGTCTTTCATGCCTGTTCTTACACCTGAACTCGTTCAATTTATGGCCCCACCTGAGAGACACGACTAAGGGCAAAGTCTCACCATAAAACTGAGTGACGTGTTTCTGGTGAACCGTCCCAGGCCGGCTGTGCAACAGCAGATATACCTGGGCTCACCTGCCGGCTTAAAGCTTTGACCTGAGCCTGGCGGAGCAGCCGCAGGCCTGTGAGGGGATAAACAGCCAGCTGAGTGCAGCTGTAACGGCATGAGAACAAGTCTGTCCCACAGAGGTGAAGGAACTCCCGGCATTTCTCATCTGCTTCCAATGTTTTCACAGTCAGAGCTGCCGGGCGGCTCCGGCCGGTAAACTGCGGACATTTTCCCACGCGGCAGCTGAATGCGATGAATAAACAGCATGTCAGCAGAAACTGCAGCCAACAGCACAAAGGTGTCTGCAGCTGATTAATGCCGTGACCTGAGCAGCAGACTCACAGGTGATCTGTGAGGAGGGCGCAGGTGCATTTAGGATCATACGAGACCTAAAATGTCAGAAAAGCTGAAATCAGAGTTAAAATAGAAACAGCTGGTACGGCAAAGTTACAGCGTTACGTCCAATCGTCGCTCCTGCAGGAGATGAAACACCCGCCCCTCAGCCTCCTTGTACATACGCTTCTGCTATCAATTTGAAAATCCTACGCCGCCTCCTTCTCAAGTTATCGTGGTCACAAAGTCGGGTGTCCACGCGCCTGCCTGCCCAGCGGGGTCACATGAACACCCCGAGACAAACATCAGCGCTGCAGCTTAAAACCGACCTCAGTCTGAAGGCCGATCGGCGTCACAGTCGAAATTATTCAGGAAAACATCGAAACCTTCATTTTATTTGTGAGCTAGAAGCTGCCATTCAGCTGAGGTGCACACTGCTCTGTGAGTCACCTGTGATCACCTGCCGGCCTCCTCTTCAGTCAGCTTTACCTGAGACACAAGTGTGCAAAATTCCTCACAGCATCCAAACACAGAGCTGCCCCTGTGCCTCTGAGCAAACGCCCGTCTGCTTTAAAAACGTCTTTGCTCCGCAGACAGAGGAGAGGAGCAGCGAGTGTGAGCTGAGAGGATTGTTTCTGATTAGCAGTGAGCGCAGCTTAGACGACCATCCTGCTGCCTCCTCCTCACGCTGCCCCCGCAGGACGGGAGGGTCACTGCAGTCTGAGTCACTTAAACTAAACGCAGCTCCTGCTGTCAGAGTATTAGCACCTAGGTCACTGCTGATGTCACACCTGAGCAAACACGAGTCACATCAAAGTGTGGGTTTGACCTCACAGTCTGCAGGTACTTTGGTCACATGATGAACATCTGGACAAGTCAGAAGTGACTCTGAGGTCCCCGAAGCTGGAAAATCTTCAAACGCCTCCCACAAACAAACACTCACACCTGTTCAGGTGTGCTGGGTGACAGGAGTCATTACCTGTCCTCACTTTTGTTGCTGCTTTCTGCTGCGACTCATTTGACTGCTGATTTTACTGAATGCAAACACCAAACAAACTGAAACAAACCAGACCTGTACACCGGGCTCAGGCACGCTTCACTACCATCTGACATCATCAGCGGACATCATCAGTCAGGTGATCAGGTTGCCCGACAGGAGACAGCCATCCTGCAAACAGCTGCAGTCTGACAGCACACTCTCACAGAGAGTGTGGAAGGTTTGCAAATACTTTCAGTCTGAGATATAAATGCAGATTACAGCACGGTGCATTCAGCCTCCCGACGCAGCCCGTGATTTCCCTGCAGGAAGCCTGTAGAGTGCAGATTTAAGAGTTAAATATGAATTTCTGTAAGTAGACAGAAACAGCCGTTCAGTCACAGACATCAGCCTTATGACAGGTTTGAGTGACGCTGTTGTACGCCTGACAATCTCATGAGGCAGAAATACACAAAAACATAACTGCAGTGAGAAAAAATGATGTTACTGGATGAAACAGACACTGACAAAGTTTAACTTTGAGGACACAATCATCATATCCCCAGATTTTAAAAGTCCCAAAGATAACATATCCTGTGATAATAACATATTATTATTGGCTGGTGATTCCCACGTCTGTGTGAGGCCTCACTGAGCCGTCAGAGCTCTCACACAGCGAGCTGCAACTCTGATTTCATCGTCGCTCTGCAGGAGAGCTGCGAGCTAACGCAGCGAGCTGGAGGCAAGGGCTCGGCCATATCATACCGTTCACAGTAACACTGGTATAATGTCGGGCAATGATAAGAAAATGAAATATTGTGATAGAATATGGGTAAAACGCGCATGCGCAGTGCCTTTGTTTTCATACGCACATGGAGGAAAACCGGCGACGGAGAATGAGAATGGGGAAAGTGGATCGTTGAATGAAACGGATGAACCAGAACTGGTTTGTAAAAATGCTGCAACTTCAGTGGTGTGGAACTGGTTTAGCTTTCGTCCGTCAGATACACAACAAAGCACTATTTTTGGTAGCGCATGCTAGCGGGCCGTCGTTATTACCGTGTTGTTTGGAAAATACGGCACACTTAAAATCAATCCTTTGATTTTTCTGAAAATCGACAGTGCCCCTTATAATCCCGTGTGCCTTATGTATGAATTCTGATTGTGTTTACTGACCTCGAAACGATTTTATGTACACGGCGCTCGAAAATCTGTCAGATGTTTTAGTTCGACTTTGCTAAGCTACGAAGCCGCACTGCTTGATGGATTGTCGGAGCATTACGGCTACCGTAGGCAGGCGCCTCGCGGAGTGATACGTACTGTGCTTCAACATAATATTACTGTATTGTGTGTGTTTAAGCTCTTTTTAAGTTTTGTGGATATTATACATGGTTATGCTGAGGATATGTCGGCCAGTTTCCACTGGAAATGCCTTTTGGTTAAACTGTCAGCGAGGAATTTGAGTTTGCACTGTTACATTTTTATATAACTTATTAAAGTTATATAAAAATGTATACACATAAAAAACAGCTGCTTGTTTAAGTGAAAATACATTGATGTTTTTTGGGGTTTTTTTGCACTAATAAAGTTGTGGAGTTGTAAAGTATTTTGTCTAGTGTCAATTATATCGTCAGTTATATCGTTATCGCAAATTTTCAAATGTATATCGTGATAAATACTTTTGGTCATATCGCCCTGCTCTAGTGGAGGTCGTAAATAACTTTCCATCAACAGCAAGAGACGAGACAGAAACATCAGAGTGTCCATAACTCATCCTCCAACAGCTCAGACGTCAGCCTCTCAGAGAGAAAAGGATCAGAGATACAGTGTTACAGTGAAGCGCAGCGTGCAGCATCAGGAGGAGCACGCGCAGCACTCTCTCTGAGCACATCTTTAAACAGGAGCAGTGACCGAGGACAGGAACAGGTAGACGCTGTGCAGAAGCTTCACCTGACCTTCAACCACAGTGCCTCAGGAATAGGGATGGGTATTGATAAGATTTTCACGATTCCGATTCCATTTTCGATTCTGTTTAACGATTCGATTCTTTATCGATTCTTTTTAAAAAGGAGAACTCTAAGGTCGATTAGCTTAGAACTCTTTTATATCTTCTCTTTGAACAAGACAGAAATTTAGGAGTAACATGGCCTTACAAACCCAACAGTGAGATCTTAAGAGATCCACAGCCTACGGCTCTGCAATGGGGTGTCACAGGGTCCCCGGGGAAAATTGTAAATGTAAAATAATAAAATAAATATTCTTCTGTAGCAATAACAAAGTATTGTTATTTTTATTTTATTCTATTCTGTACAGTTGTGTACTGTATTTATTCTTATTTTATTTTATTCTAATTTTTGCTTCATAACTTTTGCACTGTCCACTTCCTGCTGTGACAAAACAAATTTCCCACGTGTGGGACTAATAAAGGTTATCTTATCTTATCTTAACATAAATTATTCTGTAGCAATTACACAAGAATATCCAGTAATGTCCCTGCCTACAATTAAACACATTCACTTACCATCTGCTGTGGCAAATGGCTGCAAGGTTTTGACCACAAACTGCTCGGTGACATTCGGGCCTGAAAAGAGACGCTACCGGTGGACTGCGGCGACAACTGCCAGCGAGCGCCAGCCAGACTCTGTCTCTCTCATCATGGTCACCTAAATGCACAGTAATGGCAGGTTTTGTAATAAAGCAGATCGCGCTAACATAATATGCACTGTTAGTTGATTATTTACCTGCCGCAATAACGGGAGAGGACGTGCAAACGTTACCGCTGCTGCTGCTGGGTTGAGATTCACGAGTCCGGAGCAGAATTAAAGACATTCATTTAAGGTCATCGCGTGTTTTGTGAGCAAATGCTTTTGCATATTCGTAGTGTTTCCTCCCTTAATGAAATATCTACTTTGCAAGTATTGCAAGTTGCCCTGTTGTCATCCGTTCTCGTAAAGTATAAACAAACTTTTAAGCGTCTGAGCCGCTTAGGAACCGTGTTTCCTGCCAGGTACGCTCCGACGCTCCGCAACGTGGTGACGTCATTCAGGGCGACTGGAATCGATAAGGGAATCGTTTGCAAAAATGGCAAACGATTCCAAGGAATTGAAACAGTGGGAACCGGTTCTCAACAAGAACCGGTTTTCGATACCCATCCCTACTCAGGAAGGTAGTGGTGTTAGAGTGAGCTGCTGCTCCATTGGCTGTTTGGTCAGTGATGCAATCGCAGTTTTTTTAAACTTTTTTTTTTTTTACAGGTAATTTTTTACCTTTCATCAAGGTGGAGCTCCAGCTTCAATCTAATAACTGAAGACGGGTGGAGTTCCTCCATCAACCCTCACTTTTCCCTCTCATCTGATTTACACACACACACACACACACACACACACACACACACACACACAAGCCCGTTCAGCTATCTTAGAGAGCACCTTCATTGACATACTGGTTTCCCTGACCCTCACCCTAACCATAACCTAATTGTAACCCTGACACTAAAACCACATTTTGAGCCTCAAAAAGACCTTCGAACTTGTGGGGACCGGTGAGTGTGTCCTCACAAGTGACGGTTGGTTCTCACAAGTATAGTAGAATGCAGATTTCGACTTCCGGATGGTGGGGAAGCTGGTTGCAGCATAATCTTTCAGCTCCCAGGCGGTCTGGTTACCCCTTGAAAACTGACATGTTATAACTCAACTAAGAATATTCATAGTAGTATGCCAGGGGGTAACAAGAGAAAGACAAGAGGAATCTGGCAAGAAAGTGTGGAGGAAGGAGTTTTTTCACCGAAAGAAGTTGACGGTGCTAGCAAGCTAAAGCTACCTGGAGCTATGGAGGCAATTGGAGCTAACATTCTTGCGGAGCTGAAAAAAGCCCAGGATAATTTAAAAAATGAAATAGCGGAAAAGACTGGGCTTGTGAAAACAGAAATGTCGGAGTTTAGGAAAGAAGTGGGGGGGCAACGGCTCGACGAAATTGTCACGGACATGAAAGAGGTAACAAGCAGGATTGAGGAGGTCGAACAGAGAGTAACCGAGGTGGAGGAGGTCACAGTCGACCTTAAAGACGTGCTCGGCCATACTCTCCAGTTACAAGAGGACCTCCAGACACGTCTGTCCGACCTGGAAGCCCACTCCCGCAGGAATAACATATGTGTTCACGGGATACCAGAGGGGGAAGAAGGGGACAACATGCTCGAATTCATGGAGAATTTTATAAAGAAGGAACTGGCCCTCCCCGACACCAATCTGGGCATACAGCGGTGCCACCGCACACTCGGCCCCAAGCCACCTCCAGGCTCCAACCCCAGATCCGTCGGGATTCATTTTTTGGAATACAAGACCAAGGACTTGGTGCTCTGGTCTGCGTGGACCAAAAAAGAAATACTGCTGAAGGGGAGGCATGTGTATTTCGACCAAGACTATCCTAGTGGCATTTTAGCGAAACGCAAAGCATACAACACGATCAGGAGGATTTTAAAAGAGAAGGGGCTCCGCTTCCAAACATCTGTCGAGACTGAGTGTGTTTTATGAAAGCAGACCCGTGATCTACAACAACGTGCAAGACGCATCCGACGACCTGGAGAAGAGGAAGTTGATGGAAAAGGGAGCGGACGATCCAATCTCATGCATCCCCGTACTTAAGCCGAGGACGCGCTTCTGGGAAAGAGCGAGCGGGGCGCCACGGCGGACCCGGGAGGAACGGATGAAATACATCCAGGAAAAGCTCCAGAGATTCAAGTGCATGGATAGTAACACCTAAAAAGATTTTTTTTCCGCACCTAAGACTGCAGTTTTCCCCTGTAAAATAAGAGTGATAGGTTTGACCACAGTTTGGGATGTTACCAGCTTTCTCCAAGAGCGCTGCTGTGATGAACGGAGATCACCAAGCAGCACTACGAGGGGCTCTCTGGGACTCTCCTCTTTGTTTTGAAGTTGGACGTACACTTCATAATTGGAAGTCATATATGTTATTTGTTCAGGTATGTTGTTCCTTTGTTCTGCAGACCCCCGTTTTCTTTTCAGAGCACCTAGAGATTTACAGGTATTGTGTATTTTCCTTTTGCTGATGGAGATCAGACAACAATATAAGGTAATAACACTTAATGTTAATGGTTTACATAACCTCATTAAAAGAAATAAAGCTCTTGCTAAAATGAAACGAGAAAAACAAGATATAATTTTCTGGCAAGAAACATCTTTCTGCCATTGAGCACAAAAAATTGTGTAAAATGGGGTTCAAAAATGTGTATTATTCCTCGCATAAAAAAAACCATTCTAGAGGAGTGGCCATCTTATTGTCTGACAAAGTACATTTCCAACTCTCCTCACAAATCAGAGATAAGGAGGGGCGTTATATACTGGTTAAAGGGTACACAGATCACAAGGAAGTTACATTGTTTAACGTGTACAGACCACCAGGGACTGATAGACATTTAATCAGGACCCTTTCTGAATTAATTGCAACAGAAATATCAGGCGTATTAATATGCGGCGGAGATTGGAATATTAACTTGAATCCGTTTCTGGACACGTCCAGCAAAACTAAATTGTCACAATCAGAAGCAGTATCTGTTAAAGAATGCTTAAGGAACTGGGGTTGGTTGACGTGTGGAGGGATGCACACTCACTGGAAAAGAAATATACTTTTTTTTTTTTCACATTCCCACCATATGTATTCAAGACTGGACTATTTCTTTATGTCACATTTTGATAAGCATAGAATTATAAACTGTGATATAGGGGTGAGAGGTATTTCGGACCATGCAGGGGTGTACTTGACACTCCATCTGGATTCAGATCGCAAAGAGTCTTTATGGAGGCTCAATACTAGTCAACTAAATGATGTAGAATTCGAAAGGTTTGTAAAAGAAGAATTTAAGGAATACATGGACTACAATAACAATGGTGATGTTTCTCCTAGTATTTTATGGGATGCAGCGAAGGCAGTTCTCAGAGGGAAGCTAATTTTGTGGTCCTCATATAAAAAAAAAAAGGAAAGAGAAGTATCTAAAAGACCTTACTATGAGACTGAAACACCTAGAATCAGAACACATGAAAAGTAACAATGATGACACCTTATCACAAATTAAAGAAACACAACAGATATTAAATAGGTTATACGAGGATCAAATAGAGAAAAGGGCTAAACTCATTAAACAGAATTATTATGAAAATGGTCCCAAATCCAAGAGACTCCTTGCTCGGAGGCTACGGAAACAGCACGCTGACAGATTTATTCAGAAAATTAAAAACCCAGCAAATGATAAGATATGTCATGACATGAGAAGCATAAAAGAATCTTTTGTGACCTATTATAGCCGACTGTACGCAGAACCACACAGGATAGATGTGCCCTCTGTCAATGTACTTCTTTCCTCACTTGATTTACCATCGATAGGAACAGAACAAAATAAAAGATTAACACAAACAATAACTGCGGAGGAGATTAACAAGGCCATTTCAAAATTGAAAGGTAATAAGATGGCCGGTGAGGATGGCTACCCAGCAGACTGGTACAAACACTTCAGACATCTAGTAACCCTTCTGCTGAGGGATTGCTTTAACCATGTGCTTACAGGGGGGGGAGATACCACCATCCTGGAAACGAGCAGTTATTTCAGTAACTCCCAAACTGGGTAAAAATAGAACAGAATGTGGTTCCTACAGGCCCATAACAGTCTTGAATATCGACTACAGGATATTTGCAACAATATTAGCTAAACGGTTGGAATTTATAACTTCAGAACTAACGGATACAGATCAAACCGGTTTTGTTCGAAACAGGCAAACTCACGATAATGTGAGGCGGGCTCTCCATCTAATAAACAAAATGAAAAATGTCGAATCAGTAGCTGTTAGTCTTGATGCCGAAAAGGCATTTGACTCTGTCTGCTGGAGATATCTTTATTTGGTTTTAACAGCCAAATCATCAGGTGCTTACAGTCTCTATATAACTCACCCACTGCCAGGATTAAAATTAATGGTGATTTAACAGATACACTACAACTAGAGAGAGGCTGTCGTCAGGGATGCCCTCACTGTCCCACTCTCTTTGCGCTATTCATTGAGCCCCTGGCGCAAGCTATCAGGGAATCTAAAGACATTAGAGGTGTACTAATTAATTATATAATGTATAAAGTTGGTCTGTATGCTGACGATGTTCTCATAACGCTAACTAACCCGGAAATCAGTCTGCCTAATCTTCTTTCATTATTGAAAACATTTGGCATATATTCCAGATATAAATTACATTTACAGAAAACTCAGATTCTCTTATATAATTACCGCCCATCACAAGACATTCAAAAGATAGCCAAGTTTAACTGGAGTAACTCCTCTATAAAATATCTAGGAATCCATATACCCACAGATCTATGAATGCAATTATGTCCCACTGACATCAGAAATTAAGGCAAACCTACGGCGCTGGTCATTATTGCCAATGAATATGCACAATCGGATAGATAAAAATGAATCTTTTGCCAAAGCTTCTCTATTTGTTCCAGGCGCTGCCTATACACGTACCATCCAAGCAATTTAACGATTGGAATAGGATGATCTCTAATTTTATTTGGGCCAAACAAAAACCAAGGATAAAATTTCAGACGTTACAACTGCAAATGGACAAAGGTGGACTCGCTCTGCCGTGTCTTGAGGACTATTATAGGGCTGCACAGTTACGAGTGATGATTGGGTGGTGTGATCCAATGTGTGAGGCTAAATGGAAGGAGATAGATCAATCCTACTGTGAGACACCGCTTCAATCACTGCTTGGAGATCAACCACTCATTAAAAGACATATAGATGCAGACCTGCTCCCGACACTAATGAAAGGGCCCATAGAGATATGGCACAGGATACTCAAATATGAGAAAACTGAAAAAAGTGCCCGGACTTTACGATGGCCTTCTTACGATTCGGATTTTGCACCTGCAAACATGGATAAGAGATTTATACAGTGGTCACTGATCATAAGGGTATAACAGGCTACTGGAAGATCACAGATAAAAATGTACTAAAAGACTACCAGCAACTCCAGAGAAGTTTTTACTTGGAAAGACAGGATTTCTTTAGATACCTGCAGCTGAGGTACCATTACGACAGAAACATAAAATTCCTAGAAGAGGAGGCCACAGGTTGGTTAAAATCTTCCTTGACTCTTGTAAGGGGAATGCACCAAAGAAACAGATATCCAGATTATACAAATGTTTACAAACATGTAGGAATAATGACACAACGTACATCAAAGCTAGATGGGAAAAAGAGGGCGAAATAATAATACATGACGACAACTGGTTCAATATATGTAAGGCTGTGGTAATGACCTCGAGCTCAGGTCTATGGAGGGAATTTGCATGGAAAAACACGGTGCGCTTTTTTGTCACGCCTAAAGCTAAGAGTAAACAAAGTAAAGACCCCGACAAGGTTCAGTGTTGGAGGAACTGTGGATGTGTATCTGCAGGATATTTTCATATTTTTTGGGAATGTGCTAAGATTGTCCCCTACTGGCTAGTAGTGATCAAAGAAATCACTACCATGATGGGCTTGAACTTGGCCCCTGATTTCACTGTGTTTTATCTGTGATTTGCCCCAAGGACTGAGGATTTCAGACAAATATCTTTTATTGATATTATTGGCTGGTACAAAGAAAGCCATAACTCGCAAATGGCTAAACGTGGATCCACCATCATTCTTGGACTGGTTAGGTATTATCAAGGAAATTTACACAATGGAGAGACTGACTTTTCCACTAAGACTGGCTGCCGATAAATTTGAGAAATACTGGAAAAAATGGGACCTTTATTTAAATGGAAAAATATTATAATTTCTGATACCATGTTTCATTGCTGTTGTTCACCTATTTGATCTGATTGTACCATAAAGGGATGTGTCTTTTGTTTTGTTTGTTAGCCTAGATGCTCTGTGCGTGTTGGGGATCTGAATGTTTTGTTAAAAATATACAGGACTGTCAATAAAAATAAAGTGTAAAAAAAAAAAAAAAAAAAAAAAAAAAAAAAAAGAATGCAGTTTTCGATCCTCACAAAGATAGCTACAGGAAGACACACACACACACACACTTTGTATAGACCTGATTTTAAATTGCTGGAGCGCCGCTGGTGTTTGACATATTAACCCTTTGTTATCCTCGGTATGAAACCTCCTCGCTCTCCTTCAGTTTCACATCTTTTCTTGCGCGTGCGTCACAATAAACACACAGAGCTGCTGTCATTTCTGACATAATGTGTGTTTTGTGTGCAGAAAATATCTGAGACTTCCTGTTCTTTGTGTGGCCTCATGTTTCACAGGCCTCTCTTATCTGGTTAAAGCACCGAGCTGCACTCTGGATGACGGCCGGCTCGGTGCCAAATGGGCCGTTAGCGGCACGCCTCACTGGCTGCTGGTACTCATTTCACTTCCCGAAGGATCGACGGACTCCAGTGGAATATCAGCAGAGCTCCACATCGCTGCATCCCTCTAAGTTAATGACGGGCAGAAAGAGAAAGTAGGTCGGACCCGACAGCCGGCGGTGACTTTCAGACGAGGACGTGATTGAATTCATTAAAGAGAAGAAGGTCTGTCCACAGAGGAGGACGGGTGTTTATTTCTGGACCAAACTGTCCTGAAAACATTCACAGATCAGACGCGTCTCGTTTCACATCCACACGATGGAGAAAAAGTCTGCTCACGTTTGAAACTGGACTTGTAGCACTGATCCCGACCGTATAATAAAATGCAAAGTGCAGCACAGCAGGCCCGAAATGCTTTGCACAGTAAATAAAACCTTTGACGTTTGTACCGGTTTGACCGGCTGAGATCCCGACCGGGTCGGGCTGAGCTCCCTCTGCAGGAACGTGGGGGGATGGCGCTGACCTGAGGACCCAAAGCCGACTGGCCAAAATGTCCACAGAGAGACCAAGTCATTTTAACAGTTCTTCGTCCTGATGAGGAGGATTTTCAGGACTGTTTTATTTTATTATACAAAAAAACATTCAAACCTGCCCAATGACCTCGGCCAGCGTCAGCCAGAGTGCTGCAGGTGAACCCGTCGACCCGCTTTACCACCTGATTCACACACTCTGATTTCACTGCAGTGTCACAGGAAATGATCCGAATGCTCTGACCGACTCCGTCTTGTGATTTTTGAATAAAATGGTAATGTCTGATGTCACCATCATTTAAGGTTTCTCGCCCAGCGCCACGATGGCGGGCGCTCCTGGTGAATTTATCTCTTCTTGTTTAGCTGCTCGTTAGCAACGACCTGTCAGACACCAGGATCAACCCGAGGAAAAGCACCGTGGGAAAGACACACACAGAGCGCTGCGTCACTGACATCAACACAAAGGAAAAAGGGGAATTTTATCCTAATTGACTGTTTTTATAATCACTGGAGGCCCGTTCACAGAACACTCTGGTGTTTGACGTATGAACCCTTTGTTCATTTGAAACCTCGTCCTCGCTCTCCTTCAGTTTCATCCCAACAAACACACATAGCTGCTGTTACAGGAACAAACAACAAAGAGGTTTTATTTCCACTTAGATCCTCTCGGCTGCTCCGTACTCGGGTCTTTATTTGTTATTAAAAGCATAAAGTTAAAAACAGACACTCGGCTCATGTTTGCAGGTGTAGATGGGCGGGGCAGCACTATGAAGCTCTGGGTGGACGTTACCTGACACGGACCAACAACCTGCCGTTCATCAGCCGACCCCGACGCTCCCAAGCTTACAGGACTCTGTGCAGGTTATGGTGGTGGAGGAGGAGCAGGTACACTTAGCACCACCTCAGTGTTTATGATTTCCATCCTGAACGCCGCCTCACGGCCCAGCTACCGTTTAATTATCGAGGATAAGCTGCTTATGGCGCCGCTGTGTCGCACTGAGCGTGTTCAAACATGGCAGCAGAGCAAACACACCTCCACCCACCTCCATCCACCACGCTGATCACCGACATCAACCTGAAACTGCAAATTAACCTCTGTTACAGCAGAGACCTCACTGAGAGGCTCGCTTCAACTTTATCTGGAGTAATAATAATAATAATAATAATAATAATCATAATCATCATAATAATAATATAAATAATGATAATAAGCCTTCACAACAAAGTGACACCTGTTCACAGATGAGCCAATAAAAGCTCTCCTGAGCCGCTGAATCAAAGGCTCAGGTGGTGCTGGTGGGGTAAATGATTGTAGGTGAAGTTACCAGTGATGGAGCTCACGCACCACTCTGTTTTCCTCCAGACTCAGGACCACAAGCACTTCTGCAACAAAGACGAGCCAATCGGAGCTGAGCAAGACCTCTGAATAACTACATCACTCAGATCAGCTTACACAGCTCCGCCCTTCATCAGGGTGGAGCGCCAGCTTTAATCTAATAAAAGAAGACGGGTGGAGTCACTCCATCAACCCTCAGTCTGAAACATCACAGTTTTCCCTCTCAGCTGATTAGCACACACTCACGTGTCACTTTTGATATTCACACAAACGCACGCACACACATGCACACCACCTTCTGTGACCTCGCTGTATTGACTGCACTTTCCACAGCAGCCACAAAATTGATTTTCCAGGATTCATAAACCCAAACGACTGTTCTGAACCGTTGCGCTGCGCCGCACTGATGAAGAGCACGCTAAACTTCACCCGAACCTGCCTCAGCCCGTCCACACGCAGCTGTTCTGTCCCCGGCCTGTGCTGGTCAGCATCACCAAAACCACAAAAAAAACTGTTAAAAACTTTTCAAAAACAATGGTTTGACTTAAAAATATTGAAGCTCTGAATGTTATCAGTGAAGAAAAGTTACAAATCTGAAAGAGAAAATCTACATTTTAAAAATCACACAGATCGTCACCTGAGTTTTCTTTGAGAAGAAAGCAGCAAATTTACAGAGCGAGCCAATCATGAATATTATCAGGGAATTAAAAACATTCAAGGGGAAATTGAGGAAAATCTTTCAAGTATAAAATATAAAATCACAAGAGAAGACTAAACTTACAAGTCTAAAAGCCACCAAAAAAAAAGTGATTTGTCACATGATTTTGTCACCAGACACATGTGGTCCACACTTCCATCTAACCAATCACGTCAGTTAATCACACCACACGAGCCGAGGCGGCTGCTGATCAGCAGGATGCTTTGCTTTCAGTTTCCTGGTGTGGGCGGGACGATTTTTATTATAAAACCGGTGTTGCGACCGGTTCTATAATAAAAATAGGTCCTAACAAAGGAAGCAGTCACGCCACCAGCTGCATGCGGAGCATCATACCGTTGTCCTGACGCATCAAAGCCGTGCGTGGATGTTTTAGCAGGTGTGACACGTATGTGCAAACCCAAATTAACACAATAACTCCAAAGAACCAAGAGCGGGGCGGAGAGCGCGCCAGGTCTCCAGGCCTGAGACGCCGCTGCTGATAACAGTAAACTAAACTACTGCTCGATATCAGCTGATATCCTTTATCAGTGCCACCTGAGCCAAAGTTCAGAGCATCTCGAGTTACAGAATTCTCTCCTGGAAATCTGAGATTTGGTTCATTAGTCTGAATAAAGAAATCATTTATTTCATTTAAAATAATAAAAAAAAAATCCAAGTTTTGTTTAGCCTGGATTTTTCCCTCAACGAAGTAGTTTTTATGCATTTGAGTTTTTATAGCACACTCATAGACCATGTTTTATTACGTCATCATTTATTGGTGCTGTACATGTATTCTGTAGGTAAAATAATACTCTCCTCTGCATGCAGTAAAGAGCCTAATACATGTATTCTCCAGCAGCTTCATAACTACAGTGACACAAACACACCGGGATTTTTAGGCTCCATTATTTTATTTTACCTGAAATCTTTTTTTTTTTCTTGACTCTGCAATATTTAATTATGTTACTTATTTATAACTGTTAATAGCCTTTAATAGACTGAATTCTTTTTTCCCGATGGTCCGAGAGGTTTTCTTGTCTCACGTTATTAAAATATTTACTTTATTACACATTACCTGTAATATTTAAAGCATTTATTATATATTTTGGTTATTTACTTATTCATTTCCCCATACAAGCCTAATATAGTTTAGGTACTCAGTTTTATCATATATATTATAACCCACAGTCATCCTGACATTTTCGTAAGTTTTTGATATTTCCGTACTTGTTCTCTATAAATGACCGAGGTTTATGTTTGGGTATCATTATAGTTTATTATATGTACATAATAATTTATTATAGCGGAAATGGCATTTCGCTTTATTTACCTGTATATTTATTATCAGTAAGGCCCGTGGTATTTTTTTCCATCTCCGTAATAAGCCTAACCTGTACCGGCCCTGGCACGCCTGTACTCTGATAACGAGCGCGGAGCTCTCACAGTGTTAGCCTGGCTTAGCCTGCTAGCTGCCCCGCCGGTGAACTCACGGTTCCCGGGGACAGGGATCGCGGACCTGGCCGCTGGAAGCCTCGGACACTCACGACGATCTCAAGAGCACCGACTGCCGACTGTCTGGGTCTCATTCTCCGCCATGTCAGCTCCAAGGGGCTAACTTACGTCAGGTTTCCCGGTGACAGCTACAGGCTAACAGCCGCTATCAGCACTCCTCTCCCAGAGACAAACTAAGCAAACAAACCCGCCGCCGGGCTGCTGTCAGCTGCTACGGACAGTTACTGAGTTCCGGAGGGTTTCACCGCTCGAACCGTGTTTGATTCGTGGGCTCAGAGGTGGGTTTAGTGCCGTTATGAGCCGCCATCATGAAGGAAAAGTAAAAATTTGTAAAACTTACCAGCAGCTCCCGTTTCTTCTGCATCTTCCGTGAAATCCCGGAGCGCAGCGTCTTCTTCCGACAGAGGAGCGTCCACCATGCCAGCCGTACTCACGGGCTCTGCTCCGCGCTTCCGGACACGCTTTCAAAATAAGACCGGCAGCGGAAATGGGCGGTCCTCTGATGGTTCTTTCAACAACGTAGGTGTTACTGATTTCAATAAAAGTTAAACATCAGCAGCTAAATAAAAGCATAAACGCGGAGGCTGCAAACGAGCGGAGCGGGAAGCCTAAACAACGAATTATATAAAAATAAAAGATACAAATAAAAATATACCAAAGCAGCTACACCAGCTCCCGCACTGAAACGCAGCAACATCAAAATATTAATTAATTTTTTATTCTAATGAAGGTGCGCTGCAATTTTTAAAGCATTTTCCAAATTTGTTTATTTCATAAAGTATTACATCCCACTATCTGTATGTTGTATACTTGTTTTTATACGACCTTAAGTATAAAAACATAAAAACAAGATGACTAACGGCGAAGTCGTGCTGTTTTTAAGGGGCAGTGTTTGAAACAGTGCTTTTCATACCCACCTGGGCAGACAGGTTAGTCATAACGCCAGTGCAGGCTGGCTTTTATTTTGAATACGCAGTCACCTCACTTCCTGTTAGGTTTCAGATGACTTAGCTCACCGTGCCAGAAAGTTCCTCTGGTCAAAACACAGATCCTGTGTGTTGCAGCACATGACTCACTACCACCAAATGCTGCGAGTACTTCTACTACTACGTCATATCATATAATTTCAGTACTACCTGTCACTATTGCTGATACTTATATTTCATTGCTAAAGTAGTTATTACATGTTTTATATAGTGATGGTGAGATGAAGCCTTGTGACGAACTGAAGCTTTCCATCCAACTGGTCGACCCATGGTTCGAAGCATTGTGATGATTAATTTGCTCTACTGCGCCATCAAGTGGACGATTCAAGTGAAACAGGCTCTATGATTATAATGATGTGATGTGTAAACCTCTAAACTGAATAAATAAATTGTTTTCATGGTTATTTGTCCCGAATATTGTCTCAGTATGTCTGATACAAAAGAGAAACTGGAAAAAAAAGAAACTGAAAATTTAGATCATGCATCAGTACATTTCTATATTTTTATATCTATAAAAAGAAAGCTGACACTTGCGAGACTTTATCAAAGGTGTGAGCATCACAGAAGAAGCCTTTGTGTCAAAGTAACTGAGTAACTGAATAGGATAAAACACAGAAAAACGTGAAGGTGGTTTTCCTGGCCTGGGATTTTATAAAAATATTCTGCAGTACATCAAAAACAAAAGAAAACCATTAATCAACACATGAACATTGCCTGATGCTGCTGAAGTGAAACAAAGCAAAGTTACAGCGGTTTGATTAGAGACACAACTAAGCGTTTTGCAATTTTGCATAATTTTAAAAAATTTAAATTTGTTCAGTATTGAACGGCAGAAATTAGGTTTTCTTTTCGGAAGTATGTAAAAGGAAAGAAAAAGCGGCCGACAGCGCTGTAAACAACAGTAGACCTGTGCGTAACAAGCAAGCGAATAATGCAGAAAACAGATTTTTAGACCGGAAACTGTTCTTGAAGTACAGAGAGAGAGAGAGAGAGAGAGAGAGCTGTGCATGAAGTGTGATTTTATCCTGGTGGAAGCAAAACAGTAAAAGTCAGAGTGATTTCATGACGATGTTTATGTGAAGCGTAGTTTGGATCTTCTTTTGCTGCTGGTTCGGTCAATATTGTTTGGAGAGAGATCAAACTAACAGCTTTAGAATCAGCGCAAAAAGGGCGTGAACACAAAGCGCGGACCGCCGAAACATCAGAATCAGCGAGCTGTCGGCTTTCAGCCCCGACCGCGTCCGTGCCGTCGGGTGAGAAAGGCGACATCTCACTGATTCTGATCCGTCGGAGGCTCCGCGCTTTGTGTTTACATCTATGTGCAGAATCTGTGTTCCTGCTCTCATTTACTGTTTTAGCTGTTTGGTGGTTGTTGAAATTTTGTGAGGTTTCACCTGAGATTCTGGCATTTCGGGCAAAATGAATTTATATTAAAAAATTGATTCAGGATTTTAATGAATCGATATCACGTTATCCAAGCCAGAATCGATTTTAATCGATAAATCGATAATCAAAACCCACCCCTGTAACTGTGTAATCATGCCTATGTACATCTGGATCATGACACAAACTAGTGTGTGGCGCTGCACTTTTTAATGAACTAAAAGACAGAAATCAGATTATAGGATCTGTATTGTTGTTTATTTATATTGTGGTACTTATCATTCGTGATATTTATTACTGTGTGCATACTTTATTAGAAGAGATGAGATTAAAAAAAATCTCATTGAAGAAGAAATGCTCAAGTAGCTGTCTGCCCATTTTATTTCGAATCTGGCGCGAACCGGCGAGCCAGTTCCTGAATCAGTCACATGGTACGGGCTGCCCGCGAGGCCTCGAACGTCACTGCATACGTAATCAAAGCAAGCCTCGATACGCGCTTCACAAAAACTCCCCAGAGATTATCCGACACACGTATCGAAGCTTCGACACACAGGACACATCGCTAGTTTTATATATTTTGCTTTCAGTCATTGCTGAAGGAGCTGCTCGGGGCCTCCAATGTGTCATGCAGGGGGTGAGAGGGGATGTCCATAATGGGCATTAGCTAACATCCTCCTCTCACCCACCTCCTCTATGGGATCTAGGGCACTGTCCAGGACAGAGCTGGCCCTCATTAGCAATGTATTAAGCTGTTTTCTGTCCCTCCCCAGCAGACAACCCCATACAAGATAGCAGAAGCCACCACAGTGTCATGAAGGTCGTCAGTGATGTCCCACACACCCCAAAAGACCTCAGCCTGCCAGCAGATGGAGCCGACTTTGGCTGTTCTCGTAGAGAGTGTCAGCGTTATCCGACCAGTCCAGCTTATTGTTCAGGTAAACATGCAGGTATTTGTACCTGTCCATCACCTCAATGTCCAAACCGTGGATGAGTGGTGGTTTCCTCCAGAAGTCGACCACCATCTCCTTCATCTTACTGGTGCTGAAGTCGGTGATGAACTTCCTGTACTACAAATCGTTCCCTTCAGAGACACATCCAACCATCGCCAAATCATCAGAGAACTTCTGGAGGTGGCAGTTAGTGGTATCTGAAGTGTAGACGGTAAAGATGAAGGGAGGGAGCACCTGAGGGGTCCCCGTGCTGCATACCACCACCTCAGACGCACAGTCCTGAAGCCTCTGTGGTCTGCTGGCGAGGTAATCAACTGTCCATGCAGTCAGGTGACACCAGGTGACTGTACTAAAGGCACTGAAGAAGTCTAAAAATGTGACCCTCACAGTGATTCCAGTTGTCTCCGGGTGGGTCATGACTAGACTTGTAGTCAAGACCGCCTAATCCGAGACCAAGACAAGACCAAGACCAGAGGGTATCAAGACCAAGACAAAGACCAAGACCAGAGGGTATCGAGACCAAGACAAGACCAAGACCGAGACCGAGTCGAGACGAGACCAAGACCAAAACCAAGACCGAGACAAAAAAAGTCTTTAAACTGCAGCCAGATGCTGCTACGTTTACGGGTGTCAGGCATATTTATGTGTTTTTGCTTTCGCACAGCCCTCCTCACCGCTGTCTACTGTCTCACTCACTTACTGAGAGGACAGACGCACGCTCCACTTGACTGTCGCGTCTCTCACCCTCTCTGTTTTTCACATAATGATATTATCCTATATCCTCGCATGTGATTGGCAACAATATGGAGGGATTGGAGCATAGCTGAGCCACTGTGTGAGAGCTGAGCAGCGAAAGGAAATTAAGTGAGGGTAGAAATGACTGAAAGATTATTAAGCTCTGTTTTGAGTTTTGTTCAAAAAAGAATGACTTCATATAGGAAAAAAAATAAATATCACATATGCAGGACACCTTAAACTAGTTTTTAATTAAGCAGCAAGGCAGAACAAAGTCGGGCTGTATCAAGACACAGGGACTAAACCCCAATTCAACCAGACCCAGAACTGATCCGGAATTAAAACAGGACTACAACAGTTCAAAATCAGGACTACTTAGGACTTAACCAAGACGGAACCAGAATCAGAACTAGATGATAGTAGCACTGAAAATCATCATAGACCTGCACTACACTTGTTTTTTTAATTCTACCAAAGTACGCTATTTAGATTCTGAAAAGTTTATATAATTATTTAGCCTTGTTGTGCAAACAAGCCTGCATAACTTAATAAATATAGAATTTGAAAAGTAACAAATGGTATCTAAAAAGAAACAGGTACTAGATACATGTTCTGATGAGTTTTGGCAAACAACCATTTGACTAACATGTGTGTCTCACCTGCTCTTGTTCCATCTCTGTTCTGTCCTCATTCTCGCTCTCCCTCTCTGTTCCTCTCTCCCTCTCTGCTCCTCGCTCTCCCTCTCTGTTCCTCTCTCCCTCTCTGTTCCTCTCTCTCCCTCTTTGTGCTGACAATCAAGCCAAACACCAACATCATCAAATATACAGTTGAAACCAGATATTTACATACTCTTCAGATAAAAACACAAACACTTTTTTAATTGTAACATCAAATCAGACTAAATGTTTATTTTTTTAGATTGATAAATATAAAAAACATATTTGTTAACTTTAAGAGTAAAGAGAAAAACTATATGTATTTCTTAATTGCAAATGGCACCAAATTGTATTCAAAATTGAGCCACACTTATGGAGCTCCACGATTCTTTTCCTGGTGTTTTGGTTGACATCTCTTGATTTTCCCATGTCAAAGAAACAGGCTCTGTGTTTTGCCTTATATGCTTCCACAGCTGTGCCACCAATTTACTCACATGGACTCTACGAACCTATCAGAAGCTTCTTCAGCTCAGAATGGAATCGTCTGGAGTTTTCTTATTAATTAACAATAAACTTAGTGTATATGTTCTCCTAAATTTGATGAAAGGGATAAAAATAGACAGCTCTGTCTCTCTTTATTCTGTCATTAAACTAATTCAAAAGATTAGTTTATTTATCTAAAACAAAAGTTTACTCTAAATTAATGTTTAACAGTAAAAAATAGTTTTTATGTTTTCTCCCTAAAGTGTAAATATCTGGTTTGACCTGTGAATATACTGCTGTGTATTGGAATTCCTCTTGTTTTGCATAGATATACTGAACAACATACAAAGCATAATATATAAAATAACATCTACCTGAGTTTTTTCTTTGAAAGAAGCTTCTTATGTCCATTGTTGTGTTCATCAGTACACAATTGAAACCGATTTAGAGAGTTTGTTTAGCCGTGGAGGGAAACAACTGAAAATATGAAATGTAAGCTAAGACTCTCTAAAAAATCAGCATTGTTGTTGTTCGGCTTTTTATTGATCCATTTGTTGATTCACTCGAAGAGCAAGTAACGCAACCAACTGATCAGTTGATATCAATCTTTTGTGATACACCGTCATATTTACATTATTAGTTCAGTACGAATGATTTGCTTTGGTACCTGGTCAAACTTAAGCTGTCCTCTGTCTGCAGCAAACTCGCAGGCAGCAGCTTCTCCCCCCTCGCTCACATGCGTGCTGTGCTCAGTCGCCTAGTGCCTGAGCTCGGATCATACCAAAATTAGGGGGAATTTACGACGGTGCCCCATGCTTCTGAAAAAATGACCCGGGCTTAAGCCCAGTAAGCCACCCCCCCGCTCCGCTAATGGTTGACTCCAAATCTCCCGAACACTATGTCGATTTGAGAACGGAAGACCGAAACAGCGAGACCAAGACCGAGACCAAGACAAAAGTCCGTCGAGACCAAGACGAGACCAAGACCACGTAAAAGTGGTCTCGAGACCGGTCTCGAGACATCCAACTCTAGTCATGACCTGGCTCAATGATTTAGGAAATGTCTGATTATTATTGAAAGTAAAACTTTATTGCTCACTTTTTCATCATTTATACATATACATGCTTACAAGAAGACTCTCAGGTCACTGATCACACTGCACCTCTCAATGCACCTGCTAGTTAGATGTATGTGTATGTATATAGATGTAAGCGTGTATGTAGAAATATGTGTGTGTGTGTGTGTGTGTATGTACGGATGCATATATGTATACATACATACATATATGTATGTATGTAAATGGTAAATGGCCTGCATTTGTATAGCGCTTTTCTAGTCCATAGGACCCCAAAGCGCTTTACACTACATTCAGTCATTCACCCAGTCACACACACATTCACACACTGGCGATAGCAAGCTACATTGTAGCCACAGCTGCCCTGGGCGCACTGACAGAGGCGAGGCTGCCGGACACAGGCGCCACCGGGCCCTCTGACCACCACCAGTAGGCAAACATGGGGTTAGTATCTTGCCCAAGGATATTTGGCATGCAGCCAGGATGCAGCCTGGGATCGAACCACCGACCTTCTGATTAGTGGCTGACCTGCTCTGCCACCTGAGCTACAGCTATATATACATACATACATACATACATACATATATGTATATATTCATATATGTATGTATGCGCATGTATGTTTGCAGGTGTATCTATAACTTGCACATATCTTTCTTGTGTAAATGTAAATTTGTCTGTTATTGTGTAAATACTTACGCTATTGTGTACTCCACACACATGGAGAGATGCCAAACTGCCTTTCACTGTTCTTGTAACAGTGACAATAAAAAGCTATTCTATTCTATTCTATTCTATTCTAACCTCACAGGTATGTTTGGACTGTGGGAGGAACCCGGAGAACCCACATGAACAGGGAGAACATGGAAACTCCACACAGACAGAGCCAGCCGGATTCAAACCCCGGACCTTGTCTCTGTGACTCAGAGTGACTCACTGCTCCACCGCGCTGACCTGTCAGTGAACCGACACGGATGAATGAATCGACAGAGAGCCTCACACGCTTATAGACGATCTTTGGAACTACCGCGGTTCATCCTTAAGGATGCTTCCGCTTCCGCTGTAACCCGGAAACACAATAACAGCTGGAAACGGCGGATCGGTTAGCTGAGCGAGTCCGTCTGGTTTGTTGTTTATTCTCGGTTATCTGAGCACGGTGAGTCGGTACTGCGGTGGCAGAAGGAGAGCCGACATGAAGACCGGAATCAACGAATCAGCCTGAAGCCTGTTCCCGTTAGCAGCCTTTAGCATCAGTGCTACGGCTAGCGCTACTAGCACGCTGAAGTTAATAGGAACAGCAGCTGTAGTCCCGTGAGAGCAAACGGCTGCAGGTTTGTCTGCCTTTTACCGTGTACTTCCCTCAGAGAGATGTTAACTGTTAGCCTCCGTGTGTTTTAGTGTGTTTGTGGTCTCACAGCCGGTTTCACTCCGAGCTCTGGAAGCTCAGGCTCTCCCGCTGATGTTCCGCTGGGTCAGGCCGGTGTCCCAGTTTAACTTGTTGGATCCATTTACATCTTCCAGATTAAAGACAAGATTAAAGATCTCCAGCTCGTGCGTCATACACGCATCGATATTATCTTCAGACAACAACGAAATTATTTTAATTAAAAACAGAAATCAGAAAGTCTTCCGCCTGGTCTCGTGTCTCTGTGTAAATAACGAGCCGACATTTTCCTCACACTCAACCGATCAGCTCCACGGACACTCCAGTTTACCTGCACACACCTGTTCACCCGCCAGCTGTTTAATACCTGCCCACGTTACCTAGTGATGTCACAGTTTAACGTGGGCAGAAACATGTCGTCATCACAACAATCTGCAGGAAATGAGCAGATGTAGCTCGTGTTTCTACCGTCTTGGTTTAAAGATGACAAATAGAGGAGGGAGGATGGACGCCGAGCAGAAGAGCTCGGAGCCACACGCTGGGCACGAGATCATCTACATTTAGCCAAACTCCTCTGCACAGAGACATTAAACACCACAGCAGCACAATGAAACCCAACATGACACCGAAGGCTGACGTCTGATATATTTACATGGAAAACTGCAGATTGGCCTCCTGTTTGACCCTGACCACACCCTCCAAATAAAACCTAAAAGAACTAAAAATATTTGCTGGCACATACTCAAGGGTCAAATACATTTTTCATTCTCAACCTTCTATTCAGTAAGGCAGCAGAGCTGAGCTGCTTCTGGATCAGTCACATTTCATGCAAAGCTCTTCCCCAAAGGCTGATATGGAGCAGGAGCAACCCGCGATGTGTGAGGCCAAAGAAAGAAACCCGGAAAACACGACAGCCGAGCCGGGCCCTGAACTACACACTGTTTCTCTGTGATCTTCAAAACTCCAGAATTCAAAATCCTGCTCCTCACATACAAGGTCTTAAATAATCAGGCCCCATCTTATCTTAATGACCTTGTAGTACCATATCACCCTATTAGAGCACTTCGCTCTCGCACTGCAGGCCTACTTGTTGTTCCTAGAGTATTTAAAAGTAGAATGGGAGGCAGAGCCTTCAGTTTTCAGGCCCCTCTTCTGTGGAACCAGCTTCCAGTTTGGATTCAGGAGACAGACACTATCTCTACTTTCAAGATTAGGCTTCAAACTTTCCTTTTTGCTAAAGCATATAGTTAGGGCTGGACCAGGTGACCCTGAATCCTCCCTTAGTTATGCTGCAATAGACGTAGGCTGCCGGGGATTCCCATGATTCACTCACTACGTGCATGTGCACCTCTCTTCCTGTTTGTCTTTCCGCAGCACAGCTTCAAGGCACGATGGGGAACCAGCTGGCGGGCATCGCCCCCTCTCAGATCCTGTCTGTGGACAGCTACTTCTCCGACATCGTCGACCACGAGTACGATAAGAGCCTGGGCAGCACGCGCTTCTTCAAGGTGGCCCGGGCCAAACATCGCGAGGGCCTGGTGGTGGTGAAGGTCTTCGCCATCCAGGACCCGTCGCTGCCGCTGACGAGCTACAAGCAGGAGCTGGAGGAGCTGAAGATCCGCCTGCACTCCTGCCAGAACTGCCTGCCTTTCCAGAAAACCTCTCTCACCGAGAAGGCCGCCATCTTGTTCCGCCAGTACGTTCGGGACAACCTGTACGACCGCATCAGCACGCGGCCGTTCCTTAACAACGTGGAGAAGCGCTGGCTCGCCTTCCAGATCCTCAACGCCGTCGACCAGGCTCACAAGGCCGGCGTGCGTCACGGGGACATCAAGACGGAGAATGTGATGGTGACCAGCTGGAACTGGGTGCTGCTCACCGACTTCGCCAGCTTCAAGCCCACCTACCTGCCCGAAGACAACCCTGCTGACTTCAACTACTTCTTCGACACGTCCAGGAGGAGGACGTGCTACATCGCCCCCGAGAGGTTCGTAGATGGAAGCATGTTTACCACGGAGAGCGACCAGAACACGCCGCTGGTGGACCTGACCAACAACAACCAGAGGAGCCGAGGGGAGCTGAAGCAGGCCATGGACATCTTCTCTGCAGGTACGGAGGCGTTTCTGGAAGCTTCCATCACGCTTCCAGTGAAAATGTTTGTATGCTTCTGCGTTCAGAGGAACACCAGACCTCATCTGTGTGTGTGTGCGTTTTCAGGCTGTGTGATTGCCGAGCTGTTCACAGAGGGCGTCCCGCTCTTCGATCTGTCCCAGCTGCTGGCGTATCGTAAAGGACACTTCCAGACAGAGCAGGTCCTCATGAAGATCGAGGACCGCAGCGTCAGAGAGCTGGTACTGATTTATGACCCGGCTGGTGATCAGTTATGTGTCGTCAGAGGCGCTGAAGGGTGAAAATGAGCAGTCTCACTCTTTGAAAACCTGGGCAGGTGAAAGCGCCCAGAACACCCAAACATCAAGCCCAGACAGTCAACTAAAGTCAGCTCAGAGAAGGAGGAGATCACACACAGCATCAAACACACATGACTTTTTTATATTATATATTTATGTTATAAGAAAGAGGGAGCCTCACTGAAGCCAGCGTGTTTATGAATCCAAAACGCTTCTCTTTGTTCAGACTCGTTTGTCACCTGCTGGTGTTGGAAGCAGGATGTGGTGCAGGTGTGTTATATTCTGAAAGTTCAGGTCGTGCATCAGTGTTACCTGTGCTCAGCTGATTGATGCTGTAAGTGTCTTTCTTCTAGCAGTGCACAGAAACCTCTGTTTGGAGACTTCAGATATAGATCAATAGTTTTTTCAGTTTTATTTTGAAAAGAAATTGTTTTTATATTTAAGTGCATATGTATCCCTTCCATAGAAGTCGGATAAATGCAGTGAGATCTTCACCTACACTGAATGGAGAATGTTTCATTGTTCATTATGATAAAAAGACGTTTGGCCAGAAACAAACAGGAAGTTACAAGAACCGCTCTTAAGGTCGAGCCGAGGTCGTGTGGAGGTCTTACTTGGCCTTCTTTTGAAGGTGGCGAGCGCAGCGCCCACAGCGAGGTCTTTACCGGTGTGTGTGTGCTTCCTGTCAGGTGACCCAGATGGTGCAGCGGGAGCCCGAGAAGCGCCTGACAGCAGAGGATTATCTGAAGCAGCAGCGAGGCAAAGCGTTCCCGGACATCTTCTACACCTTCCTGCAGCCGTACATGGCGCAGTTCGCCAAAGAGACGTTCCAGTCGGCAGACGAGCGCGTGCTCATCATCCGCAAAGACCTCGACAACATCCTGCACAACCTGCACGGAGGTGACGCGCCTTTGAGGGTGAAACTTCTCTGAAAGTCTGCTGCCGCTGAAACCTGACTGTTGGTGTTTGTTTCCCCTCAGGCTCCACCTCCTCTTCTCAGGATGGCGGCGATGGCGTGACGAGCTCCCGTGAGGAGCAGGGCCTCATCGTGCTCGTCTCTGTCATCACTTCCTGCCTCCAGACGCTGCGCTGCTGTGACTCCAAGCTCGCCGCGCTGGAGCTCGTCCTTCACCTGGCCCCCCGGCTCAGCGTAGACGTCCTGCTGGACCGCATCACGCCGTACCTGCTGCACTTCTGCAACGACCCCATGCCCCGAGTGCGCGCCCAGGCCGTGCGGACGCTGGCCAAGGTGCTGGCGCTGGTGAAGGAGGTCCCGAGGAACGACGTGAACATCTACCCCGAGTACATCCTGCCGGGCATTGCCCACCTCGCCCAGGACGACGCCACCATCGTCAGGCTGGCATACGCAGGTCAGTGACTCGGAAACCCCGCAGATACACGGCGTGCAGGTTTAGATTGTTGACGCCTTCTTTCTCCTCTCAGAAAACATTGCTCACCTGGCCGAGAGCGCGCTGCGCTTCCTGGAGCTGGTCCAGGAAAACAACGTGAACACAGAGCAGGACCTGAGTGGCGAGGACGCGGAGGAAGCGCTCCACCCCAACGAAAACTACGACTCAGGTACGCCCCGCCCTTCGTGCTGCTTATAAATTTATAAATGCGTCGCTCTGCGTCCAAGTGACGAGCTCGCTGTGTGTGTGCTGTGCAGAGCTGCAGGCGCTGCACGAGATGGTGCAGCAGAAGGTGGTGACGCTGCTCAGCGACTCGGAGAATATCGTCAAGCAGTCGCTGATGGAGAACGGCATCACGCGCCTCTGCGTCTTCTTCGGCCGGCAGAAAGCCAACGACGTCCTGCTGTCCCACATGATCACCTTCCTCAACGACAAGAACGACTGGCACCTGCGGGGCGCCTTCTTCGACAGCATCGTGGGTAAGCGCGCCGAATTTAACCCAGCAGCGGCCTCTGTGGCCAGAAGCAGGAACTGCAGCTGGTTTGCTGTGAGGTTAGCCACCAGCAGCAGCTAAAGACGAGTGTAGTTCTCTTCCATCACAGTTTACAGGCTTTAGAGGGCAGTGTTTGAAGGCTGGAGTGAAGCAGACGTAGAAGCTCCTCAGTCTTGATGCCACAAACATCTTCTGGCTGGAAGAGTAATATTTCTCAGCCGCTGAGACAGATCGTTCAGGATACCTGTGCGTGTTTCTGCTCCTCTGCCTCATTAAACTGATGGTAGAGTCGGTGACATCGTCATAGAAGTCAAATCAGTTTTTCTGTATTTTTAACCAACAATAATTCTGAGTCAAAAGCTTCAAGTTCTCCACAAAAACACAAACAAACAAAGGAGAGCATAAACATATTAACTCATGATCCAAGGTCATAAATACATACATCAATGTAAATGTAAGGACGTAGAATAGCAGGAACCTCAGGAATGATCAGGTGATGCTAAAGAGGGCGGGGCAAACAGTCTGAAAGAAGGAACAACTAACAGGGGGAGGAAGTGAAACTCTGATGAATACAAAATCAAACAGGAAATAAGAAACACTCTCTCTCTCTCTGTCTGTGTGGCGGCGGCGCTGCAGGCGTGGCGGCGTACGTCGGCTGGCAGAGTTCGTCCATCCTGAAGCCACTGCTGCAGCAGGGTCTGAGCGACACCGAGGAGTTTGTCATCTACAAAGCCCTGAACGCGCTGACCTGCATGTGCCATCTGGGTCTGCTGCAGAAACCGCACATCTACGAGTTCGTCGGCGACATCGGTAAGCGGGGCGGAGGCTCAGCTTCTCCCCGAGAGAACGCCACAGCATCACCACGGGAGCTTTTCCCCTCCAGCGGTTTCCACGTGTTTTAGCCGTGGCCGTGATGTCACACACTAAACCCAGTCTGTCTCCTCCCGCCTGCCGTAGCTCCGTTCCTGTGTCACCCCAACCTGTGGATCCGTTACGGCGCCGTGGGCTTCATCACCGTGGTCGCACAGCACCTCAACGTGGCCGACGTCTACTGCAAGCTGATGCCCCACCTCAACCCCTTCATCACCCAGCCCATTATCCAGGTGAGTCCGCGCCACCATCGTCACGCTCGCACCTCCTGCATCTTCCTCACTTCATCCGTCTTCATCTGCCCCGCAGATCGATAAGGAGCTTGTTCTGCTCAGCGTCCTGAAGGAGCCCGTGAGTCGCTCCATCTTCGACTACGCCCTGCGCTCCAAAGACATCGCCACCCTCTTCAGACACCTGCTGCTGCGCCAGAAGAAGCGCGCGGGCACCATCCCAGAATGCCCCACGCCCGATGACCCGGCCATCGCCCAGCTCCTCAAGAAGCTGCTCTCACAGGTGAGAACACGTTTTCACACGGGATCTTATGGGCTCCGACTCACTGCTGCCTCTGCTGGATGCTAGAGGAACTGCAGGCTGTGCTTGATATCAACACAGAGCGAGCTCCATGATGTTTCTCTGCAGCGATGCTGGCTGCAGTCAGAAGGGGGCAGCAACGCACAGCACACACAGTAGTAGCGTACCAGGAGGGAAACATGTTATTATACACACAGACACACAATTCCCTCCTCGCATTTTTGTTGGACTGCTTTCAGTCACTTATACAGTATATTAGGAGCATGCTCAGTGAGAGGCCAACATGAACTGAAATAGGTTCATGAATTTAAACACATTTAGTAAAAAGAAAATGAAGAGCAGCGTTTAGCCTCCTGCACGGCTCAGCCCTCGCTCAGCTTCATGCATGAAACCTGCTTCCACACATTCTTCAGTGAAATGAAACCGAGAGTTTTCAAGTCGTGGTTCTGCCGTTTCTGAAGATAAACGATTTGTTTGTCGAGCTGATTTGAAACCTAAATTATTATTCTTCTGCGGCCGTGTTTGTGCTGTTGGAGCATTTTCAATGACACCATGTGACCAATAACATGGCTGCCAGCTGAGCTCCAGGTTAATGAGAGGTTTTAATTGGATACTACTGATTAGCAGGTATCTGTGTGTATGATCCTCCCGTCCAGGCTTCGCACGGTCTAAATGCTAAGAGTGAGGCTGGATTCAAATGTGTGTCTGTTTTGAGATTTCAGCAGTGAAACAAATGAGGAGGAAAGCGTTCATGAGGGGGAGGAAGAGGAGTGCTGAAGGCTTTAAGCACATTGGAGCCTCCTCACGGCCTCGTCCCTGAGTTCAGACATGCAGACAGTGCTTGGGGCTCCCACGCTGCAGCTGTGATCCGATGAAGGTTTGTGGTTGGATTGAACATTTTCCTCAGAATTAAAGTCGAGGGCCAAAAACTGTCTGAGGAACATCTGGAAACAGGCCTCCAAAGAAAACTCCCACAAACTCCTCTGGCAGACGCTCGAAGCTTTCACAACGCGAGTTACTCTGCCGTCGCCGCGGGCCAGCTCCAGTTAATGCTCACAGGGGGCGGGGCTAGTGCTCGAGCTGCTCAGAGGTTGCCAGATGCATCACTCGGGCCTTTGTTAGTCATCGTGTTCTGAGGAAATCCGCAAATATGCAGCATTATGGAGACAGAACAGCAGCTTCCACACAGCTGGGCCTGCAGACTCTGATCACAGGGTTTGCTGCTCCTCCTGACTCGCGTCTCTCGTTTTGGTGTTTGCACAGCATCATTTTCATGTTGTGTTATTCGTGTTTTTGGAGCATTTTTCAAATTCAGCAGCAGCTCCAGCTGCCCACAAAGAGAAAAATCTGTTCATCTGTCATCTCTGAGCTGTGCTGCAGAGAAACGTCGCAGCAGGACAACCGTAAAAATCCACTCACAGCGAGCCCACGAAGGGCAAAGTGGAGCCTGAACAGAGACAAAGGAAAGCTCAGCGGACCTGCTGCTCCCCGACACACAGCAAGACTTTAAAATGTTTTAATACCTTCATTTAATCAGGATCATTCAAATCTTGAGTTTCAGATTCTGTTTTGCAAGAGAGTCCTGACCGAGATGGACTCACAACCACAGGCTGGTAACGAACACACACGAGTACACGCAGCAAAATACACAAAGCAAGTGTAGTAAACGTGCGAGTGACAGGAATACAGCAACAGCAACATTCAGGTAGAACAGGTGGAGGACGTAGGACGAGCTGCACATAGACGTGGTTTTTCCAAATGCAGATCGATGTGTAGCTCCATCAGCAACCCTGCAGCAGGTCTGCAGGGGGCGGGCGATGGAGTGTCGGGGGGATGTGAGCCACGCCGAGCGGGACTCAGGCTGAGTCAGGCTCATAGTTTTTCTCCTTAGACTGTAAAACTAACAGAAGAGAGTTTTTTACATGTTGTTGGGTGGACGTGTTTCTGTGTTTACTTGTCACTGCTGTGATGTGTTCGTGCAGATGTGGAGTAGTTTGGGGGGGTAATGTGGGGAAATAAAACCCCAGATGAGTCCACATGTGAAGAGTTTGTGTGTTCTCTGAGTGCACAGCGCCGTGATGACTCTGTTCTCAGGGCATGACCGAGGCCGAGGAGGACAAGCTGCTGGCGCTCAAAGACTTCATGCTGAAATCCAACAAGGCCAAAGCCAACATGGGCGAGCAGAGCCACGCGGGGGAGGCGGGCCAGACCGGCGTCATCGACCTGGCCATGCTAGGCATCACCGGCCGCCAGGTGGACCTGATCAAACCCAAAGCTGAGGGCGAGGACAAGCGAGGTAACCCACACCCCATCCACACAGCAAACCCAAGGGTTTCAAATACACGTATGAAATTTGGTACATAGTTGTAACGAGCCAAGGCGGACCAAAAAGTCCACTGGACCTGTCGCTACCCGATCCGTACCGGAAACCCGATCGGTACCCCGCATGCGCAAATCTTACGTCACTTCCTCTCTTTGCCAGCATTGCGACATTCAATATATTTGAATGATACAGTTAGCGCCCAGTTAGATCCTAGCATTTCTCAACAGCTCTGCCTCCTTTTCGACTACCGGGACATTTAAACTATGGATAATCCGTATACAAACAAATTCATGCTTTTCTCCTCAACACAGAGCGTCCCCCGATTGAACAAAAGCTCCGTAAAATAATAAGAATAGCGCCTAATTACAGAGTTAATAATACAGACTTTATAATATGTCACGTGAAGATTCATCAGCCAGATGAAGTGTTTACTGACAATTGACAGTGATAGCGGACATCATCATCACTATTCCAATCAATCCTCTCCACACAGACAAACATAAACACACTTGACTATCGCTAAATCAAATTTAACACGCATTTGAAATGACGCTAATTCAGTTTACAATAGGGTTCATTCGCTCGGTCAGCAGGTGGCGGTATCCTCGTACACTGGGGAGTAAACTGCCATTAAACGAACAGAAGAAGAAGAAAACCCCCGCACATGCGCGGTACGGATCGGGGAGTCCTGATCCGTAACTATCTTTTTATTTTTTGTTTTTGTCTACATTGTACTGAAATGCTTCATTATTGCAAACATTTGAAGATATACTTATTATTCTTAACATCTTAACAGATACTCTGACCCGTAACTATCGTAAAACGCTTCGACCGGAAGTAGACACCTTTCGCGCATGGGGGGTACCGATCGGGTTTCCGGTACAGATCGGGTAGTGACTGGACCCATGTCCCAAACCCAGCAGGAAGTCGGCCATTTTGAATTAAAGAGGCCATTCTGGTGCCAATGTGACCATTTCCAGGTGTTACAGTATACAAACATACAGTACAGCACGTCAGTCTCACCGCCAGCGATCGAAGATTTATGTACATTTGACAAACTGAACGCATTCTGTACTGTACAGGAGACATGGCACAGGATTGATTGACAATGCTCTACAGCCAATCAGGACGGAGAACACAATGCACTGTAAAAAAAAAAAAAAATTGCAAAATTGCAACAAAAAAATCCACAAAACAGCGAGACCACGAAATGTAAACCGTGTTATGGCGAGGGACCACTGTATTTGGTCACAGCGCCACCTGGTGGGAACAGGAAATATCATGTTTTTCACTGAGGTACAGCGCCAGTGTCGTTGACCTGAGTTGGTCTTAGGTCACATTAAAGCTCCTCCACCTGTGGCTCGTACACACCTCACACATCTTTTACAGTTTCACAGCTGAGTGGCCTCAACAAAGATGTGACATGAAACTGAACTAAACTTCAAAAATGCTTCAGTGTTGTTGTTTTGGTTGTGCTTTGTTGCACTTTGGCTAATCGGTGCTGAGCACCATCCACATACAATCCTCAGATTTCACTCATGAAGCTGGAGCTCAGTCTGTTAGTACAGGACATGTTTAAAGGAGTCACAGGATGTGTTTACCTGTGACTCGTAAGCCTCGCTCCACCTCACTGTATAAACGTATATCATCTGTATATAGTGACACTCTGTGAACTGTGAACACAACCTTACCTGCAGATGCCAGAGCAGTCTGTGTATCAGACTGTAAACACGACGCACTGCTGCCTCTGCTGGACGTTAGAGGAACTGCAGGGTTTCAGCTCTGATGCTTGTTGTGTTGTTGTTTTCTTGAGTGTTTCCATGTGTCTGTTGTGATGACCGTCTCTTGTGGGTTATTTAAAAGGTCCCGCTGCTTTGAAATAATCCTGTTCCAGATGTTTTTGTGTAATCACCTCCATCTGCAGCCAGACCATGTGAAAGAAGCAGATTGTTGAAGAAAGTCGCTCTCTAATCTCTCTCATTAATCACTTTGCCTTTGTGATCAGCAAGCGGTCGACAGATTCGCTCCGTCTAATCAAAGCCCTCCAAAATAAAAGCATCTCATCTCGATGAGCACATGAAGGATTATTTGATCTTTTCTTTGTGTGACTGAAATATTTGTTTGGCCTTCTTGGATTTAGTTTCACCGATTGTGGAAGCTGCTTCATCTGAGCTCGTGGTTGCGTGGTCATTTGGTTTAACGTCCTGTTTGCATGTCTGTCCCACAGCCAGGAAGCACACCAAGCAGGACTCCACCATGAACGAGGAGTGGAAGAGCATGTTTGGATCTCAGGAGCCGCCTTCCAGCCAGCCCGCCACGGTAACGCCACCCAACATCTGTACGATGCTGCGTTTGTGCCGGGTCGCAGGTGGTGCAGAGTCCCATTTAGTCTGAGAGCAGATGTAAGGTTCCCACACGATTATTCTCAGAGTTTAGAGGCTGCAGGTACAGAGGGGCGGGTCTAAAATCATCAGGGACATCTGTATTCTGACTGCTCACCAGAGAACACTCAAAGCAATGCATTGTGGGTAAACTTTGTGGGTTCTCCATCATACCTGCAGCTGTGATTCGTCCTGTGTCGTCATCATGTTGTAACGTAGTCGTGTGTCAGTGCTGTGGAGGAGGAACGATCGTTAGGTTTCATCTTCAGGCTCCTGCAGTGGGAGGAAACCTGCTCGACTAAGGTTTCACGCCTTCTTTTCGTGCGCCCCGATGCATGATGGGAGATGATTCTGTGGTTCTGGTTCCTTTCAGTCAGTAAACTCGGGTTTGGGTCTGTTTGCAGGCCGCCGACGGGCCGGGGAGTCAGATCAGGAAGAGCACCGCGGCTCCGGCGGTGCCCGTGCTGCAGTCGGTGGCGAGTGGCCCCGCCTATCAGCGACGCCTCAACACGTGCAAGACGGAGCTCCAGCAGCTGGTGCAGCAGAAGAGGGAGCAGTGCAGCGCCGAGCGCATGGCCAAGCAGATGATGGAAAGCGCTGAGTGGGAGAGCCGACCTCCTCCTCCAGGTAAGCACCGCCACACTCGCACCGGACCGTGGGCGGGGGCGCCGTCGAGCTCATACCTCACACAGCTGTGACTGTTTCAGGGTGGCACCCAAAGGGCCTGCTGGTCGCCCACCTGCACGAACACAAAGCTGCCGTGAACCGCATCCGAGTCTCCGACGAGCACTCCATCTTCGCCACGGCGTCCAACGACGGCACCGTCAAAGTGTGGGACAGCCAGAAGATGGAGGGAAAGACCACGACCACCAGGTGAGCCCCTCAGGTGTGCCCGCCCCGCATGTAGAAGTGGCGCCGCGGAGTCACTGACCCTCACTGTGTCTGCGCAGGTCGGTGTTGACGTATTCTCGCATCGGCGGCCACGTGAAGACGCTGACCTTCTGTCAGGGCTCGCACTATTTAGCCGTGGCCTCGGATAACGGATCCATCCAGCTACTCGCTGTCGAAGCCAACAAACCACCAAAGTCCCCCAAAGTGCAGCCGTTCCAGAGCAGGTAACAGAAACACGCCCTCTGATCATCAGAGAGGTGAGGGTGTGGCTCCCGTGGAAACTCGGGACCCACAACAGGTTTTGTTAGTCTGACACGTCTCGTCTAAAGCTCATCTTTGACTCCTCGAGGGCGGCTTTGCATGAGTCACAGTTCAAAATAATCCTCCTTTGAAATAGCCGTGTTTAAGATGAGTACCAGGATACCTGACTAGAAGTCGGGGACAGAGCTGCTCTCATGCCGCTCTCTGTGCTCTTTCAGGTCTCTGGACCTGCAGGAGGACGGCTGCACGGTCGACATCCACCACTTCAACTCGGGCGCCCAGTCTGTGCTGGCGTACGCCACCGTCAACGGCTCGCTGGTCGGCTGGGACCTCCGCTCCAACTCCAACGCCTGGACGCTGCGCCACGACCTCCGCCTCGGACTCATCACGTCCTTTGCCGTGGATATGCACCAGTGCTGGCTCTGCCTCGGTTCGTGTGTCCTCACATGAAATGTGTTTGTGGTGGCAGGAAAACGGTTTTAACAGACGTGCAAAGACGTACGTCCAGGTGTCACACGTTCACGTCTCTGTGTTTCCTGCAGGTACGAGCAGCGGCACCATGGCCTGCTGGGATATGCGGTTCCAGCTGCCCATCTCAAACCACTCCCACCCTGCCCGAGCACGAATCAGACGGCTGCTGATGCACCCGCTCTACCAGTCGTCTGTCATCGCAGGTCAGCTGAGTCGCTCAGAGTTTGTTTCTGTTAAAGTCTCCACAGAGTCATAAATATCTGTGTGTGTGTATGTGTGTGTGTCTGCAGCTGTGCAGGGCAACAATGAAGTCTCCATGTGGGATATGGAGACCGGAGACCGCAAATTCACCCTGTGGGCGAGCTCGGCACCCCCACTCTCTGAGATGCAGGTGAGTGTCTGAGGTCACTCAGGTTTGTTTGTTTGTGTGTGTGTGTGTAGGTTACTGAGGTGTGTGTTTGTGTGTCTGCAGCCGTCCCCACACAGCATTAACGGGATCTACTGCAGTCCTGCTGACGGGAACCCTCTGCTGCTCACAGCCGGCTCTGACATGAGGATCAGGTGTGACCCACAGAGAAACATCCACACAAACACTCCACAGAACCTCACAGTTCTCTGCATCGTTAGCTCACAGGTGGAGTCCACGGATCACTGATGTCGCCGGGCGAGCGGCTCCCAGCTCACACAGAGAGGTTAGCTGAGGTTAGCTCGCTGTAGCTGGTAGCACATCGTTTACCTGTGTTAGCAGGCATGCTAACATTAGCTAAGATTAGCCAGACTCACTCAGTGAAGCCCAACAGGAAGTTCTGGTTCTGGCTGGGTCGTATTTCACCCTCCACACTCACAACGCTCGGTCCTGGCAGGAAGTCGTAGTCATGGAGAGATGATGTCGTAGTTGTGCAGCTGACACCGACGGGTCATCGGGTCAGCTGACCCTCAGGTGTAAGCGTCGCTCTGTGACCCACAGAACATCAAACATGGCAGCAGGGCGAGCTCAGAGTCACGGCTGTGTTCGTTTAACAAACAGTTTTTCTGGAAGTTTCTTTGAGCAACCTTTGACCTCTGCTGACCTCGTTTCAGGTTCTGGGACCTGGCGTATCCGGAGAGGTCGTACATTGTGGCGGGCGGAGCCAACGACTCGCTGCACTGCCCGTCTGTCCTCTACAGCCGCAAGATCATCGAAGGGACTGAGGTTGTACAGGTACGAGTGTGCGCGCGCACACACACACACACACACACACACACACTCTTCCTGCTTTCACCTTTGAACACTGCCGTCTCTGCAGGAGATCCACAGCAAGCAGAAGAGCGGCGTGGTGGAGGACTCGCCCCGCCGTGGCCCGGAGTCCCTCCCCGTAGGTCACCACGACATCATCACGGACATCGCCACCTTCCAGACCACGCAGGGCTTCATCGTCACCTCGTCCAGAGACGGCATCGTCAAAGTCTGGAAATGAGGGCGCCCGGTGACATCACAGCACACACACGCATGGAGGAGGCGCGTGTGTGTGTTTATGGACACATGCTCCTGTTCCACATGAACACGGTTACATCATCACGTCATATGACGTGGTTCAAGCAGGAAGTGAAATGCTCTGCTGCAGACTTGGAGCCCTGACGACTAGTTTGTGCTTTTCATGTCCGTCAGGTGACAGGAAGTGCAGGTGTGCACGCGTTGGTATCAGCTGATATGGCTCCTGCCTGATGAACACGCCATTTTTCACTCTGAAGTCTTGTTGCCTGGATACGAAGAGGAAACCGGATTTTCAGAACCACGATGCGTGGCTGCGCTGATGATTTAGCGAGATGTAAATCTCTGTTGAGTTGCATTATGGGACATGTAGTCTTGTTTTGATTCATCTTTAGTTCAGTTTTCCACGTGCAGGTGAAATTCAGCTTCTTTGAATCAGTGCTCCTCAGAGTTTTTCACGGCTCAGTGTCGGAGCAACGCTTCCAGCTGAGCTGAGCTCCACGTTGTTCCTGCAGGGCCCACCAGGGGTCCCTATCCACAACTTGGGAACCGCTGTTGAGTCTATGTAACGTTCTTCTTGCTTCATTTGAAAGTGTTTCATTAACAAAAGGACTGAGTACATCAGGAGCACAGATTAGTCGCCTGAGGTAAACTTCCTGTCTCGTTCTGATGATTCACCCGAACGATGCTCAGAAGCATCGAACACTGTAAGAGCTCCACAAACCAGCAGAATCTGTGTGTGAAAATAAAATCATCATGTATGAAACGATGCTTTACGGAGGAAACTGAATGACACCTGAAAACTCTGTGTGTGTGCACGTGTACCTGTTTAGACATCTTTGTGGGGACCGAAAATTGGAATGTTACTATAGTTATGGGGACCAAAGTGCCCACATTGAAGGTGTTATTTAGACTCAAAATGTGGTTTTAGTGTCAGGGTTACAGTTAGGTCATGTTAGGGTAAGCAGCTAGGGCAAGCATTATGTCAATTAGATGTCCCCACTAAGATATGAAAACGAGAGTGTGTGTATGTTGGTCCTGCATAGGTTCAAATTTCTTTCTTCATTTTTTACAGTTTTAAATATAAAGAGTCTCTCTCTCTTTTTCACTCACACACACACATACACATACCATGTGATCAGAGACCGTGGCTGTTTGCTGATTGGTCACAAAGAGGAAGTCAGACGGACACTTGAGATCATTTTATTTTCTTAAACCATCGTTGACGTGTGAAAGCTGCTGAGTTACAGTTACATGAAGTCCATACGGTCCTGTCTGTGGGAACGATAACGTACAGATCATGTTTCGCTTCTCTACCTGTGTTTTTAATGCTGCATCAGGTTTACGGAAAATAACACATCAACACGTTAACTTCACCTCTCTCTGCTTCGATTCCTTCAAACATTCAAGCCTTAACCTTGTTGTCACATCAGCCTGCACCTGATTTATAAAAAAATAGCACCTGACTGGAGGGAACGGAGCGTGGGCGGGGTCTGTGAGGGGGGTCGGCCAGTCGAGCTGCGAGTGAAACGGGATGTGCTCTGGAGGGAAAACTACGGAGGCCCTGAAAGGTCACAATAATGTTCAGATTTCCTTTGAGCTGGATTATGATACAGCACCAACCTGCAGTTCCTCCTGCGCCCAGCAGAGGCAGCAGTGAGTGAGTCCCCACAGAATCGCACATTAAACCTTTCCAGCAGAAATAAGCATGTTTCCAGCCCGTTTTAAAGTTTGCATTACAGGGGGCGTGGCCTGTTTGACTGAGGCTAACTGTACAAACAGCAAGTCCTGAATTTGTATTTCTCACTTTTTTATGTTTCCTAAATGTGAACGAGGACAAACCAGTGCGATGAGCAGCGACTGCACCGTGTCAGCTGCTACAGGTCACACGTGCTGGGACTGAGACTTTATGCAAAGGCGATTGTTCCTGTGACCTTTCTGGGCCTCCTTAAATCGAACATGCGTGTAAACGAACAAAAAGCAGGCGACGGATGACTGAAAGCGTTCGAGCTGTTTCCCTGATGGCAGCGGGGGAGGAGGGCGGGGGGGAAATGCTGTGACTAATTCATCGAGTGTCCTCGGCAGGTTTCCTTATGCGTGTTCAGCCGTGACGCTCTCGTCCTCCTCATCTGATCTTCATCACACACAGGCTCTGACACTCCTCCTGCGTCAGGAAGCGGTTCTTGTTGCCGCCGCAGCCGCCGTACCAGAAGCGAGCACACTCCTTCTGTGCGGTGTCAAAGAACCACATCATCGTGTAGTTGTCGCAGCTGCCCGGGTCCTGAGGGAGGAAACAGGCATCTGGAGGACGACAGGAGACTGATATTAGAGCACTACAGAGCGAGACGTGACCTGAAACATCTCAACATCATCATGAACGCTCGTCCTCGTTAGAACAACCGGGAAATAGCTCCTCCTCTCCCAGCATCCTCTCTCGGCACAAACACGTTTCCATGTGCGAGCTCACTGATATGCAGGACTCTCACAGGTAGAGACACCTGTGTGCTCTTCTGTCACCGCTGTCCATCGTACAGGCGGGTCTTACCTTTAGAGACAAAGCTGGTAGGCAGAGTCTTCTCCACGATGTTGGGATCTGCGAGAGACGACAGAATAAAGTCAGAGAGGCGATAACTGTGCAGTCGAACAGCAATGAGGGCTTATCGCAGGTCGCTGTGACGTGTTCTGTCACTGAGCAGGAAGTGCTGGCATGTGAAAAAGTTTCAGGTGTGTGAGAAGCAGAGCGTCGCTTTTTATGTCGAAATATTAAAACTGAGCTGTGACCTTTGTCCCCCACGTTTCCCCATGTACATACATGTGTATGCATGTACGTGTGCAGACAGAGTCTGAGCGTGGACAGCAGTAACAGAGGGCGTGCTATCAGTGCGACCACAGAGGACTTTAGTAGAAAGCGACACGCAGAGGATCCTGTTAGCTGTCCACTGATAGCAGAGGTTAGCGGGTCCACAGATGTGGAGCGGTCAGTTGGTGTGCAGTCTGGACTTACGCTGGTTCCCACATGTCCGGAAACATTCATATTCCGTTCTAAAGCGGTTGGCATTGCCGCCGCAGCCGCCATACCAGAACCGAGAGCATGCACCGACGTTTGTGTCAAAGAACCACGCTGTGGCGTATTTCTTACACTGGTCGCCGATATCAGCGGGCAGCTGACACCGGGCTGAAAGCAGAACACACACATTTACTACAAACAGGCAGCGGCTCCAGCGCAGACTGACAGAAACGCCTGCATTCCTTCTGATGACCAGCAGGGGGCGACTCAGGAGGAGGAAGCTTTGGGAGAAAGGTCAGTGTCTCTTTTTGGGGAAGGATGTAGGGGTGCCAATTTTTCCCCTCAATGTTTAAGAAACACCTTCAAACCTAAAGACACAGCGACGGTGCAGTCAGCTGCAACTCTGGGATTCAGATTCTGAAACCAGAGGTTTATCCACCTGAGCCAGTTTTGTTGTTAGCAACCTTTTTTCCATCATCAGCTCTGTCATCCATCATGGCTGACAAACGAGCACACCCTCCTACCCCGAGCGCCTCTAAATGATGATCACCTCCTCCTCGAGTTGCTTTTACTGCCTCTGAAAGAATGCAGGCTACGTCCATCTTTTATGTACAGTCTGTGGCTGAGAACCGCCGCTCATGCAGTCGAACAAAGACACGAGGTTAAAGCACACATGACACGCGACTGCTGTAAAGCATGCCGACCACATCTGTACAGCTGCTGAAGGAGAGAAAGAACATCTGTATAAACTTTAATGCCACTCTGAGAATTTGTATGAAAAGAGGCGGATTTGCAGAAGTTTGTCTGAACCCTGCACACGACGTCCTCTACTGTATAGGATTCATTTACTGTATAAAATGTTCTCTTTTTTCACAGTCGAGCATTTTAGGACACACTTCTTTTCAGGACAACCTCAGAGGTCAGAGTTCCAGAGGTCAGAGGTCGTTTACCTCTGCCATTATGTAAGGCGTTGTCAGAGCGGACCTTCACCTGCAGCAGTGTGTCTGCGCCGTGTGTGCGGCTACCTTTGACGTGCGTGTCAGAGACGACTTTCTGGCCGTTTCCTCTGATCAGAGTGTCGATGACGTCCAGCTGCCCGGTCTGAACCTGTCCTCCGGTCTGCTCCTGGAAGTCCTCCTCCACCTCCTCTCCAAACACGTCCTCCACCTGTGCCACGCCCTGACTGAACACAGCGACCACGTGTGGACACACCATCACCATCACCATGTTATGTTAATCTCCTCACAGGAGAACCTTTCAGCTTCCTAATGCACAACAACTCTTCTTGATTCAAAGATCAACCAAGAATTAGAAATTTCAGGAGCTGCAAATGTTCGTTTTAGCTGAGGCCCACGTGATCGCGGTATGTGTGAGTGTGTGATTTACCCCGTTATCAATATCTGTCCTCCCTCCTGGCCACCCAGCTGGTCACATGCTCGCCTCAGAGAGGGAGGAGGATATGAGGTGACTCCCTCTGAAATAATCACAGGACAAAAACAGTGATGGTGAGATATACGCTGCAGTGAAACGGGAAAGGAACTGATGGTTAACGTGAACGTTTAAAGGAAAGTCAAATCTGAAATAATAATAGTTAACCCCTTCCTTCTAATCTGATCTAATCTGACTGCTGCAGATGGGAAACGTCTTACTGTTGAGGGCGGAGAAGAAGACCCTGATGAAGCGTTGGGCGTAGCCCTGCTCGTCGGCCTTCAGCCTGTCAAGTCTGATCAGGTGCTGCTGTGTCGGCACGCTGGCCAGCTCCTCCACCTCCGTCCGGTTGTAACGATCACCCACCGCCACCACAAACAGCGCCACCCCCTCACACTTGGCCTTCTGGGAGATGTAGTGCAGCTTGGCCTGGTCCCTGTAGGCCGTCTTGGTGCCCACCACAGTCAGGACGGCCCTCTTGCTGCGCGGCTGGCCGGCCTTCAGCAGCACCTCCCTCAGGGTGTAGTCCAGCATCTGTCCCAGCGCCAAAGAGCCGCCCTGCTGCTGCATGTTCTGCATCATGTACGTCTTCATGTCTTCAACGTTCTGGTAGGTCTGCAGGCCGAACTCCACCTTGGTGCTCTGTTGGACCAGAGCTACTCGGGCCTGACGGCCGGCTCGGCGGGGCTGTGGACTCACGGCCAGCTGCTCCACCACAGAGCTCAGCAGCTGCTGGGCACCGGTGTATTCATCGGCCTGGATCTCCCTGGAGCTGTCCAGCACCATGACCAGGTCCACATCCACCTGCTGAGGTGTCACTGGTTCCTGGATGAAGGCGCACTCCTGTGCACGCCTGCAGGGGTCTGCAGAGACAGAGGCGACATCAGAAAGCGTGATGCTGATGACAGGAAGCTACAAAAGCTACAAGTGACCCGTCGTGTTTGTGCACATCAGATCTTGGCCTACCTGACAGGAACCAGGATGGTGTGGCACAGAAGCATTTAGAAAAGACGCCAGCATATTCTAATTATTGAATCTCATGGATTCATTCAGGGTCTAATAGTGTGCTTTGATATCAGCCAGCGTGCTGTTACCCATGGGTTCAAAGGTCAACAGGAAACACAGCGGTCATCCTCTGATCCAGGATCAAAGGATTAGCTCAGTGTTTTCAAACAGTGCATCGACGCCATCAGATCATTCGTTATGCATTTATTATCACTGTGGACTTTCAACCCCGAGTACTACAAACATGTTCTTTGGCAAAAAGACTGCAGCAGTCTCATTTTTCATGTACAAGGACTAGAGATGGCACGATACCACTTTTTTATGTCCGATACCGATATCATAAATTTGGATATCTGCCGATATGAATCCGATATAGTGTGTTTTTTAATCAATAAAACTGTTTTTTTTATATCTTGCTGCTTTTTGTATAAGTTCATACTCAAGTTAAAAAAAAAAAAACCCCACTAAAGCTATTCTGTTATACCTGTATGCAAAAAATACACTGCGCCCAAAATATTTCATAGTTCAGCAACACTGATCAATCTAATAAACTTAAACCTGCTCCATCCTCCCTATTCTGGTATTTTAAAGAGTACTTTGCAGAAATATTAAGCAACCTAACTAATAGGGTTCTAAAACTCCTAGCAAACAAACAAACAAACAAAAAATAGGGAACCACCCCCCACCCTCCACCTCATGATGCTTAATTGATGTAATCAACTTTAATTTGATGCAGTGTGAAAAAAAAATGCACAGAAATCAATTATTTTTCAAGAATAATTAAATAGATTCAACATCTTTCTTCTACAGAATTGCAGACTGCACAGATGGTACCTTCCCAAAGGAAAAAGTACTATAGCTTACTAGGGTATATTAGACTTAACAGTTACTATATACAGTAATGGACTTCTATACATTTTACATCAGATTAAAACTTTGGGTGTAAGATTCAGATAATTATTTATTAAAAGCTAGACATTTTAAATGAGAATAAGAAAGAAAAGTATGTCTTTGTGCCCCCTTTTCCCTGTTCATGCCCTATCGGCCCCCCTGGCTACACTTTGCTAGATCCGCCCCTGCACAGTTACCAGCCGTCAGCTACGTAGAAAAGGATCCTGGTGTAGAAAGTAATATTAAATACATTCTAACAACAGCTTATCAAGCTTAAACGTGCTGCTGTTGTTCAGCCGCTGGTTTCCTCTTTCTGGTGCAAAGTGGGCCAAAAACAAAGAAGAGAGACGGACTCGCGACAGAAAAGCCGATCAGCTGATCATTGATCAGTTTCATGATTGAAGTAGCAGCAGGAGGGAGAGAGAGAGAGGCAGTCGCTCCATATATCGGTTGTTAAGCTTAACGTGGGAACGCTTTACAAACATTCAGAGATGAACTTACACACTTGCTTTACTTCTCTCTGGGATAACTTCCTCGGAGATGAAATGCTGGTTTGGTAGCGAGGCTCCAAATACACACAGCTGCTCTATCACGTGACGCATACTGCTGCAACGTGCTACGGTTATGAGCCGAGTTACGCCGTGTCGCAAGTTTTCTGAGGTGATTTTTTTGATATTTAATGGATCGGATTATATTTTTTATTTCTCTCCGATATCCGATCCAGTAATTTAGGTCAGTATCGGACTGATACCGATATGTAATATCGGATCGGTCCATCTCTAACAAGGACTGAGTCAGTATTAGTTTTACAGCCACGAAAAGTCAGAAGAAAGATCAGAGCAGAAAACGATGCTCACCGTAGCAGATGGCGCAGTTCCTGACCTTCCTGAGCCCGGTGGCCCGTTCTCCCAGCACCGTGAACACAAAGTTTCTCGAGTCATCAACCTGATGGGAAACATCATTAGACACAGCGCTGAGTACAAGCTTACAATTAAATCTACTCATTAGACATCGTTTTTCAGACGCAGACGATTTTCAGTGATTAAATCTGAGCTGGGAGAAAAAGCTTCCTTTGTTCGCAGAGAGACACTCGGAGTGAAGCACCGTTTGTCCTGAAGAGCCAGATGTTGTCTTGATGTTCCCATGTGTGAAAGAGCTGAATTCAGCTCAAATGGAAATGTGTTAGTTTGATCTTAATGAAAGGAGAGCAGAGCGGTCCTGGAGGTGCATCATCATTGGCTCATGCTTTAGTTTCTCCTGGAGAAAGAAAAGTTGCAAAATCAGCACCGGTCCAGGTTCATCCATCACTCCTGCTCAACATATGAAGTACAGTGTCGTGGAAAATTCTTTATCCCCTCCCTAATTTGTTAGGAAAACCAGTGCTGGCTCTTAGGTCAGCGGGGGTTTTCTCCTGGGACCTCTCCCACAGAGGCCACGCTGTTCTGGATTCTTCTGTGAGCTTCCAGTTGAGTTGTCGATGCGCTCTTGGAGTCATTTGGTCATCCAGTTGCTCCTGGGAAGGTTCAGCACTGTTCCAGGTTTTTTCCATGTGTGAATAACGGCTCTCACTGTGGAGTCCCACAGCCTTAGAAATGTCTCTGTGACCTTTCAGGCTGACTGGTGTGATGTGCTCCTGAGATCTTTTAGCCTGCTTTGTCAGACAGCTTTTATTTCAGGCATTTCCTGATTCAGCAGCTCTGGCAGTGAACATGAACTCAGCTGTCCAGAACACATGCTTCATCCCAGCTAACAAAGGGGGCTGTGGTACAGGGAGTGCAGAATTATTAGGCAAGTTGTATTTTTGAGGAATAATTTTATTATTGAACAACAACCATGTTCTCAATGAACCCAAAAAACTCATTAATATCAAAGCTGAATGTTTTTGGAAGTAGTTTTTAGTTAGTTTTTAGTTTTAGCTATTTTAGGGGGATATCTGTGTGTGCAGGTGACTATTACTGTGCATAATTATTAGGCAACTTAACAAAAAACAAATATATACCCATTTCAATGATTTATTTTTACCAGTGAAACCAATATAACATCTCCACATTCACAAATATACATTTCTGACATTCAAAAACAAAACAAAAACAAATCAGCGACCAATATAGCCACCTTTCTTTGCAAGGACACTCAAAAGCCTGCCATCCATGGATCCTGTCAGTGTTTTGATCTGTTCACCATCAACATTGCGTGCAGCAGCAACCACAGCCTCCCAGACACTGTTCAGAGAGGTGTACTGTTTTCCCTCCTTGTAAATCTCACATTTGATGATGGACCACAGGTTCTCAATGGGGTTCAGATCAGGTGAACAAGGAGGCCATGTCATTAGTTTTTCTTCTTTTATACCCTTTCTTGCCAGCCACGCTGTGGAGTACTTGGACGCGTGTGATGGAGCATTGTCCTGCATGAAAATCATGTTTTTCTTGAAGGATGCAGACTTCTTCCTGTACCACTGCTTGAAGAAGGTGTCTTCCAGAAACTGGCAGTAGGACTGGGAGTTGAGCTTGACTCCATCCTCAACCCGAAAAGGCCCCACAAGCTCATCTTTGATGATACCAGCCCAAACCAGTACTCCACCTCCACCTTGCTGGCGTCTGAGTGGGACTGGAGCTCTCTGCCCTTTACCAATCCAGCCACGGGCCCATCCATCTGGCCCATCAAGACTCACTCTCATTTCATCAGTCCATAAAACCTTAGAAAAATCAGTCTTGAGATATTTCTTGGCCCAGTCTTGACGTTTCAGCTTGTGTGTCTTGTTCAGTGGTGGTCGTCTTTCAGCCTTTCTTACCTTGGCCATGTCTCTGAGTATTGCACACCTTGTGCTTTTGGGCACTCCAGTGATGTTGCAGCTCTGAAATATGGCCAAACTGGTGGCAAGTGGCATCTTGGCAGCTGCACGCTTGACTTTTCTCAGTTCATGGGCAGTTATTTTGCGCCTTGGTTTTTCCACACGCTTCTTGCGACCCTGTTGACTATTTTGAATGAAACGCTTGATTGACCCATTTTGCCAAAGGAAAGGAAGTTGCCTAATAATTATGCACACCTGATATAGGGTGTTGATGTCATTAGACCACACCCCTTCTCATTACAGAGATGCACATCACCTAATATGCTTAATTGGTAGTAGGCTTTCGAGCCTATACAGCTTGGAGTAAGACAACATGCATGAAGAGGATGATGTGGACAAAATACTCATTTGCCTAATAATTCTGCTCTCCCTGTATTTTTGCAGGTAGGTTGAAATGAAATATTCATTTACTGATGTTATATTTGTCTAATATTAAAGTTTGATAGTCTGAAATGCTGAAAATACTTGACTGCACTGTATGTATAGTTTAGTATCTGACCTGGAACCTGTGCTGTGTGAGTCATCTTTATGTTTGCGTCTCAACATCCACACATACAACTTGAATTTGGCCACTGTCCTCTTCAAGCTTGTCCCTTCACCTGTGTGCACCTCTGGACTTGTTCCAGGGCTTGTTCCTGCTTGCGTCGTGTCATTAGCACGACCAGGAATACATTTGGTCCAAAGGTGCAGGAGAGACGACCTTGAAAGACAGATTGTCCAAGTTTTAACGAGTTAGGGTTTGTGGTCTTTATGTGTGCAGTGGCAGAACGTACCAAACGTGACCTCACCTATCATGCATCATTGGTCAAGGCCACAAGCGTGATTCCAGGCAAAACTCCTGGGACCCCTCCTGCTCCCCAGAAACTCTTCAAGTTTCCATGGTAGCTGCATCAGTCGCTATGACATTAACAGATGTTTTTATACTCGATACGCTGACGTCATCATTTCTGGTGTTGGTGTCTTGTAAAGAAAGTGGATTTTCTCTCCAAGAGTTTGGAGTTCTGGAAATCTGGAACTCCCACATTTATGAACTGTGGGCAGAGACCTCATCATCGTGTTCATGCGCCTCTGAAAACCATGCCAACCACATTCCTCACCAGCAGTAATGACTTCCCTTCTCACCTTCAAGCTAAATGGTGGCAGAGTTAGCATAAATTGGAGATTATGTATCGGAATTTCAGGAGCAGGACCACGCCTCCAAACACCAAACAATGATTCCTTTAGTCCTGTGCTAACATGCAACCTGCCCCTCGCTTCAGACCGAAGGCAAAACAGTCTGAAGGGACTGACCACTCTGTGCTGACACTGTCAACATCTGGATTAAAAACATCTGGTAGCTGCAGGTAAACGACACCTACCTGCATCGCTTGTTCAATATCAGGAGTGTTCCTCAGAGAGACGACGGCTGGAACAATGTTGAGGGCCCGGTACTCCATCGTGGCCGTTACAATGTCGTTAGCCCCCTCTGTAGGCCCGCTAGAAAAGAAGACGGCCACCTTCCTCATCATTATTCCTGCTCGGACTCGTTTGAAGATGTTCTGACCCACAAAGCGCATGGCGGCGCCCAGCTGCCGTTTGTTGGACGTCCTCTCCTGGGCGATGTTCCTCACGGCCTCTAGCAGCTGCGCCTTGCGCCGGTAGTCCTGGAAGCGGATCAGGTACTTGGTGTAGGTGTTGTATCCCACCACAGCGACACGCGCGCCGTGCGGGCAGTTACTCTCTGCGATGCTGATGTCGTTCAGCAGGGAGAGGAGGGCGGAGCGCTGCCTACCAAAGTCCCCCGGGGTCACGTCATCAGACATGTCGAGACCGAACACCAGCTCGGTGGGGTAGGCCGGGCACGCTGACTGATCTGACCGACAAAGAAGAGCTTGTGTTAAACTTTCAGCATCCAACCATTCATCAGAGACCAGGTTGGTGTCACGTTCATATCAGCTTATACAAATCTGTTTACATAAAGGATATTTTTACAACAAACTGTAAAGCTAATCACAGAAGTGTGAGTCGGGGTAAAGGTGAGCAGAGAAGTGCCAGCAGCATCTATCAAAGGGAGGCTGTGAGTTTATTCCTCTCATGTTAACGTCCACGCTGATGAACCTCAGCTCTGTTTGATCATGCAAAGCTGCTCTTATACCGTCGGAGACTAAACAAGGACCGAAACAGTCGATGCGTGGATGATGGTGGTGCTGAAGGAACAATTCATCTTATTACCTTTGTGCCAGAAACCCAAGTTTGAATCACACGTCACAGACTCTCACATATGATCTGTATAATCCTTAGATACAACTCCTGGTTTCTGCGGTGAAGCCATACAAATAAAAACAGTTCATTAACCTGCTAGGACCTGCCGTCCACATACTGGGACGTCGCATTTTGGGTTGTGGAGACCACAATACTAAGTTTCGCTTTCAAAGGGGCCCATTGTTGCTTCTCATTTTGCTCCTGTGTTCAGACAGCAAACAAAGAGTTTTGCACATCATTGCTCAACTGTGACTTTATAGTTTTCTATCGAACACTATAAAGTCACAATAGCAAAGAGAAATTAAAACTGCCATGAAAGAGTCTTAGGAGGTAAAATATACTTTCTAATGAAACGTTTCAGGTCGAGGTCACAAATCTGTGTTTGGCTGATTGTTTCTTTGCTGTAAAACTGCTGTTTTCTTCCCCACATTTGAAAGGAGAATGATTTTTGGGTTGAGCGGCAGAGTTGAGTGTGTCCATGAGAAACGTGGCCGTGGTGGATACTGGGCAGCAGTACAGCTGCCCACACACATTGTTTTACACTGATGTGTCAGCATGTTTCCAAGTAGTGCGACAAACCAAACACAATACAGTTCATTCTGAGACTGACTGTTGTTTTGAGCGCCTGGCACCACAGGTGAGCATGGAGCCTGCTACAGCGCTCAGCTGGAGTGTGACACCAAGCATGCCACGTGTGGCTGATCTGGATCGGACCTGCATCGCTGTTTGTGCAGAGTTTGTATAATTAAAAAAAAATAAAACTGTGAATGAGTCAAAGATGCTCAGTGAGCACTGTAGTGGTGCAGAGAGAGAGAGAAGTGTGTGTTTCCAGTACAGAGACCTGCAGAGCGCAGCGCTTATCAGGAGTGGAAATATTCACAGCTGTGTAAACATCTGCACGGACCCACACATGCTTCAGATCCACAGACTCACCAGCCAATATATATATATATATATATATATATATATATATATATATATATACATACATACATATACACATATATATATATATACATATATATATATATATATATATATATACATACATACATATACACATATATATATATATATATATATATATATATATATATATATATATATATACATACATACATATACACATATATATATATATATACATATATATATATATAGCGTAGTGGTTAGACTACACGCCTTTGGAGCAGAAGATCGCAAGTTCGATTCCTGCCTGGGGCGTCTGTATCCAGTAAGGGTCCTAAGGCTAGACCCCCTATGCTAAAAAAAGTGAGCCTACCGCAGACATGAGCGAGACAGATAAATATGAAGGCATGCCGGCTCGGACGTCGCCCGGATCAACAAGGTCCGCGTCAGGTGTTGAGGAACCAGGGCACCCTGACGACAAGTGGGCTACTGGAACAAGAAGGCATCGGTGGGCAAGAGACGAAAACAGGGCGTTGTTGGAATGCTACTACGCAAGTAACCCTGGCGGAAGGGGTTACATGAATAGGATGAGGGACCTATGGATTCTTCGATACCCAACATCCACAATGACGGCGAAACAACTAGTAGCTCAGTGTTCCAACATTCGAAAGAAGGGACTGCTCTCACAGCTAGAGATTGACGAGGTACAACATAAATGCTACGGCAAGGAGGAGTCAGGACGCCAGGTCAGGGGGAGATATCATCACCCCCACCCGAGATTGGGTACATAGCCCCAAGTGCGATAGGAGAAGGATCGTTGAGTGCGAGAGGAACTGACCTGAAAGATAGGATCATGGCCAAGCTTGAAACCTGGACCCCCCCCTAGCCGGTTACCAAGATTACGTGAAGTACCCTCAGAAGGTCTGCTAGATGATGTTAATGCAGCACTACGGATGATACCTACAACCACGATTACCGACACTAACAAGCTGATCTACACTACGGCAGCAGTGATCAGTGAGATGCTTGGCTACAAGTTGAACAGCCACAAGGGGCAGTACGCTCCATGGAGAAGGAGGCTAGAGGGCAAGATCAAAGTAGCACGGAGGGAGGTTAGCCAACTAACGGAGTTGCAGAAAGGCGCGACAAAGAAGGTGCAATACAGCAAGAAATACAGCAAGCTGTCCATACCTGAGGCCTTGGAAACTGCCAAGCAAAGACTCACAGCCTTGGCCAGCCGCTTGAGGAGGTACACCAGAGAGATAGAAGGCAGGAGAATAAACCAGCTGTTCTCCACAGAACCAGCAAAGGTGTACTCTCAGTGGCAAGGGAACAATAACAGAACAGCACCACCAAGGCTGGAGACGGAGCAATACTGGAAGAGCATATGGGAGAAGGACGCAACCCATAACGGCAATGCTCAGTGGCTAGTGGATCTGAGGGCAGACCATAGCGACCTCCCTGAACAGGGTCCAGTAACCATCACAGTGGCAGATATCCAAGAAAGGGTCTCCAGTATGAAGAGTTGGACAGCACCAGGGCCCGACATGGTTCACGCCTACTGGCTGAAGAAGCTGACTGCACTCCACGAGCGTCTGGCAGCACAAATGAACCAGCTGCTAGTTAACGAGAGACACCCGGAATGGCTAACCGAAGGTCGGACGGTCCTGATCCCCAAGGACCCCAAGAAGGGACCGGTCCCATCCAACTACCGACCAATAACCTGCCTCAGTACTACATGGAAGCTCCTGTCAGGCATCATATCGGCTAAGATGAACAGGCACATGGCTCAATACATGAGCGGGGCACAGAAAGGGATTGGCAAGAATACCAGAGGCGCAAAACACCAGCTACTGGTAGACAGAACAGTCAGCCGAGACTGCAAGACCAGGCTGACCAACCTGTGCACTGCCTGGATTGATTACAAGAAGGCCTATGACTCAATGCCCCACAGCTGGATACTGGAATGCCTAGAATTGTACAAGATCAACAGGACCCTAAGAGCCTTCATCAGGAACTCAATGGGAATGTGGCACACAACACTAGAGGCCAACTCCAAGCCCATAGCACAAGTCACCATCAAGTGCGGGATCTACCAAGGAGATGCTCTGTCCCCACTGCTGTTCTGCATAGGCCTGAACCCCCTCAGTGAGATCATTAACAAGACTGGCTACGGATACCGACTACGGAACGGAGCGGTTGTCAGCCACCTCCTGTACATGGATGACATCAAGCTGTATGCCAAGAGTGAACGAGACATCGATTCACTGATACACACTACCAGGCTATACAGCAATGACATTGGAATGTCATTCGGGCTGGAGAAGTGTAGTCGGATGGTAACAAAGAGAGGGAAGGTAGTCAGAACTGAGGGGATTGAACTACCAGAAGGCAACATTGCAGACATAGAGGACAGTTACAAGTACCTGGGGATCCCACAGGCGAATGGGAACCATGAAGAGGCCGCTAGGAAAGCTGCAACCACCAAGTACCTGCAGAGGGTCAGGCAAGTCCTGAGGAGTCAGCTGAACGGTAAGAACAAGATCCGGGCAATCAACACCTACGCCCTGCCCGTGATCAGGTACCCTGCTGGGGTAATAGGCTGGCCAAAGGAGGAGATAGAAGCCACTGACATCAAGACAAGAAAGCTCCTTACCATGCATGGAGGGTTTCACCCCAAGTCCAGCACCCTGAGGTTGTACGCTAAGCGGAAGGAAGGGGGCCGGGGACTGGTGAGTGTCAGCACCACAGTCCAGGATGAGACAAGAAACATCCACGAATACATCACGAAGATGGCCCCAACTGACAGTGTGCTCAGTGAATACCTCAGGCAGCAGAAACCCAAGAAAGAGGAGGAAGGCGAGGAACCATCATGGAAGGACAGGCCCCTGCACGGTATGTACCACCGGCAGATAGAGGAGGTGGCTGATATCCAGAAATCCTACCAGTGGCTGGACAAAGCTGGACTGAAAGACAGCACAGAGGCACTAATCATGGCAGCACAAGAACAAGCTCTGAGTACAAGATCCATAGAGGCTGGGGTCTATCACACCAGGCAAGACCCCAGGTGCAGGCTGTGTAAAGATGCCCCAGAGACAATCCAGCACATAACAGCAGGGTGCAAGATGCTAGCAGGCAAGGCATACATGGAACGCCATAACCAAGTGGCCGGCATAGTGTACAGGAACATCTGTGCCGAGTATAACCTGGAAGTCCCAAGGTCAAAATGGGAGACGCCCCCAAGGGTGATGGAGAATGACCGAGCTAAGATCCTGTGGGACTTCCAGATACAGACGGACAAAATGGTGGTGGCTAACCAACCGGACATAGTGGTGGTAGACAAACAGAAGAAGACGGGCGTAGTGATCGATGTAGCGGTTCCGAATGACAGCAACATCAGGAAGAAGGAACACGAGAAGCTGGAGAAATACCAAGGGCTCAGAGAAGAGCTCGAGAGGATGTGGAGGGTGAAGGTAACTGTGGTCCCCGTGGTAATCGGAGCACTAGGTGCGGTGACTCCCAAGCTAGGCGAGTGGCTCCAGCAGATCCCGGGAACAACATCGGAGATCTCTGTCCAGAAGAGCGCAGTCCTGGGAACAGCTAAGATACTGCGCAGGACCCTCAAGCTCCCAGGCCTCTGGTAGAGGACCCGAGCTTGAAGGATAAACCGCCCGCAGGGGCGTGCTGGGTGTTATGTATATATATATATATATATATATGTATATGTATATATATGTATATATATATATATGTATATATATATGTATATATATATATATATATATATATGTATATATATATATGTATATATATATATATATGTGTATATGTATGTATATATATATATATATGTGTATATATATATATTTATTTTTTCAACCACAGAGTTTGTAGCTTTCAGTAATTCTCAGAATTATTTTAAGAAAACCATTTTCACCATCCTGACACTAACGACGGCAATAAATGAGGAAATGATAAAATTCCTGAGGAGAAGAATCACAACAACAACACTGTGGTGAACCAAATGCTAATGCTGAAGCTTCAGAGAGTGCAGCCGTGTCCATCTTTGATATCCAGTCTGTGGCCATGGCTGCTGAGCTGTACTCACCACGATACCTGAGTGTTAGAGTGGAGACACGTACCAGCAGAGCAAGCTGGAGGGAGAACAAACAGCATTTAGAGACGTGCAGGTTTCATTTCCTGAGATGATGTGAGGATGTGAGGAAGTCTTACCACAGTTGTCCCTGATGTAGGTGATCAGCTGACAGTCCTGAGTCAAAAGGAAAGACCTGTGATTACATCCTGTACTAATGTTTCCTTAATGTGGGTGAGGTGGGTTTAAGGTGGACTTACAGTCATGGCTTTGCCTCCAGGAGAACCTCGGGGCCCCTGTGAACAGTGTGATATCTGAGTAACATGACAGAAGAACCTTTCTCACATTTGATGACATCACACCAACAAAGACACATTTTGCCTCATTCACCCTTTGGTGTAAAGTCTTTCTATCGAACACTCGCACTCCGATGGAAGCATCAGAGAGCAGCTTGGGGTTAGGATCGTGCACACGGACATTTGGATCAAATCACCAACCTTTGGTTAGCAGGTGACCTGAGCTACAGCGTGAACCTCAGAGATCTTTTTTTTTTTAAATTTGCTTATCAAGAGATAATACAAACTTATATACACTGTATGCATCTTACATGACATATTTTCTCAAACATTTCTTTCCCAAACATTTTAACTTTTCTTGTTAAACAAAAGACAAATTAAAATACAAAAAACAAGAACAGAAAACTGAGAAAAAAGAAAAAAAATGAAGAAAAAAAGTGAGTAAATTAGAAAAGATATGAAATAAATAAATAAAATAAAGTAAAATCAAAATCAAAAAACAAAAATTTAAATTAAACAATAAATAAATAAAAATAAAAAAATAGAAAGGGGGAGGGGGGGGGGGGTGCTTAAATCCTATGCCTACCTTAAAAAAGAGTAAATTTCAAATTCTTCAGTCTAGTCTCAGGGTGGGTAAATTGCATTGTTCTAAATACTAAGGAAAAGATTTGAGATATTCCACAAAGGGTGTCCACTTGTGGATAAATTTTGCAGAACTACCTTTCACTGTGAGCTCCGAGATCTTTAAAAACCACACAAAGGATTTTCCAGTAATTTTAAATAAGACAGCGAGAAAACGGAGCTCTGTAAAGGACAGTAATACCTCTGGACCTGTTTAAATTAACCGTTAGAGTTAAGTTTGGGTGAAAATGCATTTTCCTTCATCGTTGTAAGAGAGGACTAAATAGAGCTGGAGGAAAACAAAAGTCTTCTTATAAACTAATCCACATCCAGAGATCATTCTGACTCCAGGCGCTCAGTTTGTGCAGCGTGATGTTAAGTCAGCCTAAAACCCGAGCAGCTTTCTAAAGCTTTTCCACACTCACCCTGTGTCCCGGATATCCTGGTTCTCCGGGAACTCCCGACTCTCCCGGCAAACCAGCGTTACCCTACGTGACGGGATCACAAACAAACATCACTGATGGACTCAAAGACCGAGCTTGACTCAGTTATCTGAGCAGTGGACTCTCACCCCTCGGCCACGGTTCCCTTTGGGCCCTGGATATCCTTTGGGTCCCTGCAGCCCCTCCTCGCCCTGCAGAGAAAGAAACACGGCTCATGATGTAACGTGTCTCTGACAAATCCAAACACAAGCCCTCAAGTCAACGGCCCCGAGTGCTTCCTGACCTCATCCCAAGAATAAATAAGAGCGTTCTTATCTCAGGCATCCAAAAGCTTCTGGACAAACACCAGCGAGTAAAACTGAAAATGTACTTATTTATAAAAGCGGCCGGTCTCTCATAAATCCTTTAAAAGGATCCAGTCGACTTTACCACAAAGCTGTGAGAGCTCAGTGATGCTCTGCTGTCTACCTTTTGTGTATGAATGTGTGCAGCAGGCAGCACAGCGAGGTGTTTATGAGCCACCAGTGTAGGCAGGCTTGTATTAGTTTTACAGGAGTCCTGGGCTGCAACCACGCAGCACCAGCAGAGGCTCCAGCAGGCAGTCCGGCCTCCCACGTTAACACATCCAACAGCAGAAATACAGTGGCTTGCAAAAGTTTTCGGCCCCCTTGAACTTTTCCACATTTTGTCACATTACAGCCACAAACTAGAGATGGCACGATACCACTTTTTTATGTCCGATACCGATATCATAAATTTGGATATCTGCCGATACCGATATGAATCTGATATAGTGTGTTTTTTTTAATCAATAAAACTGTTTTTTTAATATCTTGCTGCATTTTGTATAAATGGTAAATGTAAATGGCCTGTATTTGTATAGCACTTGACACATCCAGTCATCCACCCATTCACACACTGGTGATGGCAGCTACATTGTAGCCACAGCTGCCCTGGGGCGCACTGACAGAGGCGAGGCTGCCGGACACTGGCGCCACCGGGCCCTCTGACCACCACCAGTAGGCAACGGGTGAAGTGTCTTGCCCAAGGACACAACGACCGAGACACAACTGTCCGAGCCGGGGCTCGAACCTGCAACCTTCCGATTACAAGGCGAACTCCCAACTCTTGAGCCACGATCGCCCACGTTCATACTCAAGTTTAAATAAACAACAACACTAAAGCTATTCTGTTATACCTGTATGTAAAAAATACACTGCACCCAAAATATTTCATAGTTCAGCAACACTGATCAATCTAATAAACTTAAACCTGCTCCATCCTCCCTATTCTGGTATTTTAAAGAGTACTTTGCAGAAATATTAAGCAACCTAACTAATAGGGTTGCAAACTCCCAGCAAAAAAAAAAAATAGGGAACCACCCCCCACCCTCCACCTCATGATGCTTAATCGATGTAATCAACTTTAATTTGATGCAGTGTGAAAAAAAAATGCACAGAAATCAATTATTTTTCAAGAATAATTAAATAGATTCAACATCTTTCTTCAACAGAGTTGCAGACTGCACAGATGGTACCTTCCCAAAGGAAAAAGTACTATAGCTTACTAGGGTATATAGACTTAACAGTTACTATATACAGTAATGGACTTCTATACATTTTACATCAGATTAAAACTTTGGGTGTAAGATTCAGATAATTATTTATTAAAAGCGAGATATTTTAAATGAGAATAAGAAAGAACAGTATGTCTTTGTGCCCCCTTTTCCCTGTTCATGCCCTATCGGCCCCCCTGGCTACACTTTGCTAGATCCGCCCCTGCACAGTTACCAGCTGTCAGCTACGTAGAAAAGGATCCTGGTGTAGAAAGTAATATTAAATACATTCTAACAACAGCTTATCAAGCTTAAACGTGCTGCTGTTGTTCAGCCGCTGGTTTCCTCTTTCTGGTGCAAAGTGGGCCAAAAACAAAGAAGAGAGACGGACTCGCGACAGAAAAGCCGATCAGCTGATCATTGATCAGTTTCATGATTGAAGTAGCAGCAGGAGAGGGAGGGAGAGAGAGGCAGTCGCTCCATATATCGGTTGTTAAGCTTAACGTGGGAACGCTTTACAAACATTCAGAGATGAACTTACACACTTGCTTTACTTCTCTCTGGGATAACTTCCTCGGAGATGAAATGCTGGTTTGGTAGCGAGGCTCCAAATACACACAGCCGCTCTATCACGTGATGCATACTGCTACGGTTATGAGCCGAGTTACGCCGTGTCGCAAGTTTTGTGAGGTGATTTTTTGATATTTAATGGATCGGATTACATTTTTTATTTCTCTCCGATATCCGATCCAGTAATTTAGGTCAGTATCGGACCGATACCGATACATAATATCGGATCGGTCCATCTCTACCACAAACATGAATCAATTTTATTGTAATTCCAGGTGAAAGACCAATACAAAGTGGTGTACACGTGAGAAGTGGAACGAAAATCATACATGATTCCAAACATTTTTTTTACAAATAAATAACTGCAAAGTGGGGTGTGCGTAATTATTCAGCCCCCTGAGTCAATACTTTGTAGAACCACCTTTTGCTGCAATTCCAGCTGCCAGTCTTTTAGGGTATGTCTCTACCAGCTTTGCACATCTACAGACTGAAATCTTTGCCCATTCTTCTTTGCAAAACAGCTCCAGCTCAGTCAGATTAGATGGACAGCGTTTGTGAACAGCAGTTTTCGGATCTTGCCACAGATTCTCGATTGGATTTAGACACCAGACAGGTCAGGGATAAAGTTATTGAGAAATTTAAAGCAGGCTTAGGCTACAAAAAGATTTCCCAAGCCTTGAACATCCCACGGAGCACTGTTCAAGCCATCATTCAGAAATGGAAGGAGTATGGCACAACTGTAAACCTACCAAGACAAGGCCGTCCACCTAAACTCACAGGCCGAACAAGGAGAGCGCTGATCAGAAATGCAGCCAAGAGGCCCATGGTGACTCTGGACGAGCTGCAGAGATCTACAGCTCAGGTGGGGGAATCTGTCCATAGGACAACTATTAGTCGTGCACTGCACAAAGTTGGCCTTTATGGAAGAGTGGCAAGAAGAAAGCCATTGTTAACAGAAAACCATAAGAAGTCCCGTTTGCAGTTTGCCACAAGCCATGTGGGGGACACAGCAAACATGTGGAAGAAGGTGCTCTGGTCAGATGAGACCAAAATGGAACTTTTTGGCCAAAATGCAAAACGCTATGTGTGGCGGAAAACTAACACTGCACATCACTCTGAACACACCATCCCCACTGTCAAATATGGTGGTGGCAGCATCATGCTCTGGGGGTGCTTCTCTTCAGCAGGGACAGGGAAGCTGGTCAGAGTTGATGGGAAGATGGATGGAGCCAAATACAGGGCAATCTTGGAAGAAAACCTCTTGGAGTCTGCAAAAGACTTGAGACTGGGGCGGAGGTTCACCTTCCAGCAGGACAACGACCCTAAACATAAAACCAGGGCAACAATGGAATGGTTTAAAACAAAACATATCCATGTGTTAGAATGGCCCAGTCAAAGTCCAGATCTGAATCCAATCCAGAATCTGTGGCAAGATCTGAAAACTGCTGTTCACAAACGCTGTCCATCTAATCTGACTGAGCTGGAGCTGTTCTGCAAAGAAGAATGGGCAAGGATTTCAGTCTGTAGATGTGCAAAGCTGGTAGAGACATACCCTAAAAGACTGGCAGCTGTAACTGCAGCAAAAGGTGGTTCTACAAAGTATTGACTCAGGGGGCTGAATAATTACGCACACCCCACTTTGCAGTTATTTATTTGTAACAAATGTTTGGAATCATGTATGATTTTCGTTCCACTTCTCACGTGTACACCACTTTGTATTGGTCTTTCACCTGGAATTCCAATAACATTGATTCATGTTTGTGGCTGTAATGTGACAAAATGTGGGAAAGTTCAAGGGGGCCGAATACTTTTGCAAGCCACTGTAAATGTTTATTTGACTGCAAACATTAAAGTTTCTTGGCTACTAACAGAAACAGTCCTAATTGGACCGTTGTGGAAACATTTTTGCTGCACAGGTAGGCGTGGCTTACACCAGCCCGTGCAACGACTTGATCCACTGAAGAGCTCCTGAACAGTGTTTCTGTGTTTCTGCCCAGTTTCAGTGCAGCTTTGATACGTTTGCTGTGTAACCTCTGAACTCGCTGACCTCACAGGTCCACTCTGATTCGTCCACGCCACAAACACCTGCTGACGTCCAGAAGCAGCACGAGCGAGCAGCACCTGCTGTTTGCATCAGTTTGAATGATGTGGGAAAGCAAACAGGCCGATTTCACAGCATCACTCTCAGAGCGAACAGCAGAATCACACATCAGTTTTACACCTGCAGGTGTTTCCAGGTGCTCAGGTTAGATATGAATCACAGCAAACACGCAGATTATTTTGTATTCGCAGCATTTTCGTGGACGGCTCTGTGAGCTCCTGAGCTCGGTGGACTTAAAAACTCTCATGTTGGACTTCTGTTAGCCTGAAACGTTCCAGCAGCCCGCTCCGATGTTTGGATCCTAACTTGTTTCTGATCCGTTCCCAGCAGGCCGCCTTCATTTCCTGTCTGTGTGTTTACTGTGATTTAATGTGAATGCCAGGATGGATTCAATCTGATCTGCTGTCCGTGGAAAACAGTGAACTCACCCGAAGACCGGGATAACCAGGGAAACCGGGATCACCCTGCAAGAGACGGCAAGAAATCCTCATAACTGTGAACATTGTTATGAATGTGAAGCAGAGTGCTCTTACTTCATTCAGACAAGCAGAAGGAGATGGATGTTTAGACTGCTGTGACTTCAGCAGAGTCAGGAGGATAAAGTACACAATTGTTTATTATGAAGGGTCACCTTTGCACCTCGAGGTCCTGCGGGTCCGTAACCATCCCGGCCGTCCTGACCCTGAAACGCAGACAGTCAGAGCCACTGACATCTAATCAAAGTGTTTATCTGAACAGAGCAGGCTCTCGGCTTCTTACCGGCATTCCTCGGGGTCCGTCCGGTCCCAGTGCGCCCTTATCACCAGGATCTCCTGGTTGGCCCTTTAACAACAACAACAGTTAGTCTGTCATGGTGACTGAAGATAACCTCCCCCTTCATATCAACTGGATTAACCCTCCACTGGCTCTATATGTGTGGGTTCAGACTGATAACCAGGCCAGCTAGCATAGACCGATAACTGGTTAAAAGGCTAAACTGGAGGCTTCACAATTAAAGCGGATGACATCGTGGTGGCCACGCCCCCTTTTTTCCCCATGTACCCTGTATGGATGTACGTGTATGACCAACTTCCTGCCTTCAGGCCCTGCTGGGTGGAAACTGTGCAGGATGTAATCTCTTCATCTGACCTCTTAGAGTATTCATCAGCTAATCTCATAAATGTGATATCAGTTTTTGATCTTATCTGATGTGATGCGGGGACGTTTGCTTTATCAGATGTTAAATGATGAGGCGCTGATGTCACACACCTTCTGTCCGTTACCACCGATCCGTCCAGGTAATCCCGGGTCTCCAGCAGGACCTGGTTCACCCTGGAGGAAGAACCAGCAGAGTCAGAGTCACACACAGTTCCCTTTTATCTGATTATCCCTGAATGCATCGTGGACAGTAATGTTTGAAAACAGCTCAGAGCCCGTCGGTCTGAGGGCCTCACTTAAATCTCCGCTCATCATCAACTTTAACGGTGCTTACCCAAACAGGTGAAGAGTAAAGAAGGACACTGCTGAGCGCTGCCAAGTGATAAATCTGAGCTGTCGTCTGGACTTTTATTGGTCCTAAATCTCTGCTCAGCAGCTCCTCAGTAATTTTTTATGTGATTGTCTCTGAGCTCCAAAGAGGAAAAGATTTTCTAACAGCAGCTCAGGACTGAGCACATCTGGTAAAAGAGTTAAAGCTTAGACTGTGACACACGATGTATTTGAATGAGGGAGAGTGGAGCAGACGTAGCTCTGGGCCGTGGACGACCTCCACCTGGAACAACTGTCTGTCAGTGTTTTCGTTGGCTTCATGCAGCTCTGCCACACGCTGAAGATAAAAAGCTGAGAGACGAGGTGACGGAAGCAAACACAGCTGACTCCAGACTAAACTCGGATCGCTTTGATTTTGTTTAAAGTTCCCTCTGAGGGGGACGCTGAACGGTCACAGCTTAAAGACTCGTGGAGCTGTGGGGACAGTTCACCCCAAAACTCAAATGTACACGTCTGTGCCTCCGGCCTGCGTCCAGCTTTACGGATGAAGGCTTCAATAAATAACAGACCGCACAGCTAAAGCATATAGTTAGGGCTGGACCAGGTGACCCTGAATCCTCCCTTAGTTATGCTGCAATAGGTGTAGGCTGCCGGGGATTCCCATGATGCACTGAGTATTTCTTCTTCACTCACTATGTGTTAACAGACCTCTCTGCATCGAATCATATCTGTTATTAATCTCTGTCTCTCTTCCACAGCATGTCTTTATCCTGTCTTCCTTCTCTTACTCCAACCAATCACAGCAGATGGCCCCGCCCCTCCCTGAGCCTGGTTCTGTCGGAGGTTTCTTCCTGTTAAAAGGGAGTTTTTCCTTCCCACTGTCGCCAAAGTGCTTGCTCATAGGGGGTCATATGATTGTTGGGTTTTTCTCTGTATGTATCATTGTAGGGTCGACCTTACAATATAAAGCACCTTGAAGCGACTGTTGTTGTGATTTGGTGCTGTATAAATAACCTTTCATTGAATTGAACTGACCCTTGAATTGAACAGCTCTCACCTTCAACTGCTCAAAGTACCAAAAAATACATTAGAAATCTCAGCAGCAGTGTCTCTTTGCAGGATCTGGTTACACACATCAAAAATGTATTTCACTCTTTATTATATTTTTTATGTTCTGTTACATTATTGTGCATTTTCCTGGCATTTATATTGTTCCCTCTTACTGACCACTCACGGCTCTTTAAACTGCTCATCAAAAACTAAGTGAATGAATACATCAATGAGTAAGCAGGCTCTAAGCTGTAAGCGCTTTTGGTTGGTGGATGTATACGCTGAAAGAAAATAGTTCCTATGTAAAGCTGGGTCGTGATCTTTGAGAACGAGTGTCACTTATTACTTTTGGCACAACAACAACAAGTTCCCCTCTCTCCTCCTCTGCAGCTCTGCAGCTGACATCTCCGACACCGGATGAGAAGCACTGCAGGCCAGACGAAGAACAGCTGCAGGACGAAATGAACCGTCCCGTTATTCATTAATAACCAATCATGCTGCAATGGAGAGTGACGACTCTGGGGCGCAAGCAGCACTCAAGAGCATTCATTCTTGTTGGCGATGGATTTTATGTCCTCGTTTAGCTCGTTGGAAAGAAATCCTTTGGTTTAAACAACCTCCATGCAGAGCTGCACGCAGAGCCGCATGCAGAGCGCTGTGCATGGAGGTCAAACAACTTGTACCAAATACAACGAGCATTTAACGAGATGACTTTTTTAAGATGTGCAGGTTCTAAAGTTATGACATGACAGCAGCTTCAGGGAAGATGGGCCCAGACTGCAGAGGTCCAGATGTTGGCAGCTGCAGCAGCGACCGTCACACTCGGGATTTATGAAACGCAGCGATGAAGGTGACATATATGACGACCACAAAATGAGCCCGCAGCGAAATGAGCCTTAACGAGGATGAAGAAATGAAAACCTCAGTGTCTCCAGAGACTCACAAACCAGGCCGTAGTTTTGGAAATCGACCGTTTCTGTGTCGCATCTCGTGATTCTGCAGCTTTCATAAGTGTGTTTATGTAATAAAGGGCAGATTCAGGTTAAAGTCGTCATGATGAGCAGACTCCACGGTTCAGGGTTTGGGCCTTCAGCTACACAGATAGGATCTTTGGGAGAAGCTGAACACACATCAGGGGCCACTGTTATCAGGTGCAAACTGCTGAAACGAGACGTTTCTACCACAAAGCCGACGTGAGGGAAATCTAAACTTCCAGATTGAAAAGCAGAGCCAGCTGATCCCATCAGGCTGATCTGCAACTTTACCAAATGTGATGCAGCAAAGAACATCAAATGTTTCATCGGCGTTTGCAGCAGCCCTGGGTGGCCTCCTCATTCTGGCCCTTTGGGGGAAAAACTCACAAAAACTCCTGAAGATGTTTTGCAGTCCGCATCGACCCCGAGGAGGAAAGACTGAAGCTCCAGCAGCAGCGGGGAGCTGAGCTTCATGAATGAACACCTGAACCCTAACCATGAAACCATCCACCAATCAGTCTGCAAATCGATTTAAAGCTGCTCCTCTTCTTCTTTCGCTGTGGGTCTGCTCCTGCGGTGACTCGAGGAGACTGCTGGAGCAAGACAATGAAAATCAGCTTTTTCAATAAATGATCAGCTGACCTGAGGTCCAGGAAGGCCGGGGATTCCTCTCGGGCCAGGCTGACCTCTGACCCCTCTGGGACCCTGCAGAGACAAAGGCTAGCGTGTTAGCAGCAGCATGTGGACATTAAATCTGACTCTTCCTGCCCTGAAGGCTCACCTGTGGACCAGAAGCACCTGGGCTGCCTTCTAGTCCCAGATCTCCAGGTGGTCCAGCTGCACCCTGCAGAGAACACACACACACACACACACACACACACACACACACACACACACGCGTTTTCATATCTTAGTGAGGACATCTCAGTCACATCTTTCCCCAGCTGTGTACCCTGACAATGACCCAACTGTAACCCTGACACTAAAACCACCTAACCAGCCTAAAAATGTCTTCAAACTCGTGAGGACGGACATTTGGTCCCCACAGGTAGAGTGGGATGCCAATTTTCTGTCCTCACAAAGATGCCTAAACCTACACACACACACACACACACACACACACACACACACACACACACACACACGTTTGCAGCTCCAAGTGTGTTGGTGTCCTACCTTGTCACCCAGTCGTCCCCGTCTTCCGTTCAGTCCCTGAGGAGAAGTCCACATATCTGCTCAATAATCTCACAGCTGTTACAGCATTACTGATTTATACACGATCACATGACAGGCTGCCCCATTGGATTATGGGATGCTTTTCTGGAGCTGCTCAGCTGCTGATTTCACTCAGTCAAGCTGTCTCTGGGCGTTTGAGGATGGAGTGAGGAAGACTTTAAGCTCTTCTAAGACTTCCATCCAGGCAGGCTGGCTCGGTGCCTGCAGGGCTGATTTCACCCGTTTATTTGAAATATTTTTCTGCAAATGTTTTTATTAAGATGGTTAAAGAAAAAACAGCGTTCACGAAGAGCTGGCAGGAAGTTCATTCACAAGGTTTTAGTGAGTGAGAGACGACTTCCAGCTGCCAGAAGCAGGCGGCTAACTTTGGTAAGAGATCTGTGCGAACGCTGAGCTAATGCTAGTTAGTGTCTCGTGTTTGACTCGCTGCCCCATCCTGTGGTTCATGGTAGTATTACATGAGAGTACAGGATTGTTTGGCTGATATCTCATCATAGCTGCTTTAATAATCCTGGAAAAATAAGATCTGCTCCTCGTGCTGAGAATGAAGAAGCTCACCGGGTTTCCGACGATCCCGGACTCTCCGGACCGGCCGTCCTGCCCAGGTGCTCCCTGTGGATTTGAACACATGACACTTCAGTGCAGGGATTCGAGACGGCGATGACACCAGCACGCTTTTTAAACAGATGTGCATACGCAGCAGGAATCTGTTAGAGAAACCTCAAAGTCAGACTTTGAGGTTTCACATCAGTGCTGGAAATCAGAGAAATGAAGTCTTTTCCAAACAGATGTCAGCAGGTTTGCCCTCAAACACAGATAAAGAGAATCGAGGTGTCTACTTTTATTTATGTGAGACACATTTCTGCTGCGCCTGCAGGATGACCAGAGCGTCTGCTCTGGGACTTGTCTCACCGGTAGCCCGGCGTTTCCTGGGTCTCCTTTGGCTCCTGGGGAGGTGTTATCGGCCCCCGGTTGTCCCTGTCAGAAGAAAGACGAAGCCACAGATTAAAGTCAGTCAGCTTCCAGCTGTGGCCCAGCTGTGCTCCACGCAAACATTTATTAAAAATATGTGTGATGGCAGACGGGCTGTGGTTACTCTGAGTGTGTGGTTCGGTCGCAGCTCGCCTCGCGTTAGCGCCGGCGTCAGCGAGGACTGTTCTGGAGTCCAGGATTACAGAGCTGGAATCCGCTGCCCTCAGTCCCGTTTGTGCCACATTAAAAACCCTCGTGGTGCTCAAACATTTGTAGTTGTCCTCCAAAGCGATAAACATAATATACCTGAATACCAGTTTGATCATCAGAACACAGTTTCATGTCCCCACCTCACAGTTTAAGACTTTCTGGTTTTGGTTGGTGCAGCTGGTTTCTGCACTGAAACATCCAGACTGAAGCTCTCAGATTCAGCTTCCTGTCTGAGGACAGACGACCGGCTCGTGTGAGAGTCTCATCTCCAGATCTGAACTCTCTCTGTGTTTGTTTGTGTTTCAGGCGCCGGCCTTCATCGCTCCTCGACAAACAAACACAGTCTCACAAACACACCGATGACTTTAAGCATCTGCTGTTCATGCACAGATTAATACGCTCGTGTGTGATGAACATCCTGGCTGTCTGGGTTTCATCACAGTTTGCTATTAAAAAGCCCTGACAAAGTTCAAAGCTTTGCCTCAATAAATACAGGAAAGAAGAAGAATGTGCAACCCCCCCCCACGCCCACGCCCACACACCCACTTTAACTTTAACACTTTAACCCAGTTAAAGGCGGGGTTTGTGGTGCGCTTTGGCTTCGGCCCATTTGCTCGCTGGCACCACGGGGTGGGCGGGGTGGGGGTGGGAAGTGCATGCCTGGGCCTTCCCATGGTCACCGCTCCCCGCGGGACGCTTCTGCCCCTCCCTGGAATGCGGGTGCTTCTTGGTCCCGGGGTGCATGGCTGGAGGTTGTGGTTTGGTTGTTGGCGCGCTGTCTTGGTGGCTCGGGTTGGCTGCTTTATTCTACCCCTGCCTCTCCATGCTATAGCACATATAATAAGTCATAACTGAAATAGCACAAATGGAAATGAATAAATAAACATGAACTAGAGGAGCCTACATGTATCTGTTCTTGGAAAAGCTAAATGTGTTCGGCATCACAATTCAGGGTGCAGAAGCTGGCAGACAGGACAGGATATCAAAAACCAAGAAGAAGAAATGTTGATGTAAGGAGGAGAGAAAACACGAAAAAGCCGAAAACAGCTCAGAGAGGAGGAGAGACGAGAGAAGACGAGGAAATGTTTGGACACTCACCGGATCTCCTCTCAGTCCTTGCTGTCCTTTCACCCCCGTCTCCCCCCTAATTCCTGGGATACCCTAAGGACGAGAGTTCAAGCCATCAATATAAGCAGAGGTCAAAGGTCAGCAACCACCAGCATCATTCCTCTAAATCCCACTGTTTCGGATCATTACAGCCTCATTTCTAAAGACACCAAGACGGCTTTACTGAAACTCACTAACGACACGTGCAGAAACAGGCGGTTGTAGCTCGGCAACCTTTGACCCCTCCGATCGTCCCACTCTTATTAACACATGACTGATCTGGCTGCTCTCAGGAGCCTCTCATCATAAACTGACATGTTTCAGAACTGATGCTAACATCTGTAACATCTGCTAACTGCTATCTGCTGTGCAGATGCCACAGCCTGTCTCCTTCCTCGGTGAAAACCTCACTGCCGTTAATCATCAGATGTTTCAGATTTCCTCCAGCTCAGTCCCGACGTTCTCGTGTTCGACTGTTTCTTTAAAGAGGTCGGTCGTTACGTGAGCCAACATTTGAAGTGTGCGGTATTTGAAATTTGTCCTCTACTGTCACCCAATCATGTAAAATAACTTTTAGTTCACACTTTTTCTCCCGCCGTGATTTCTGTGAGTCACTTTGAAATGTGCATCTCTGTCTGTCCTCCGTAACAACCTCCAACGGTCCAAAACAAACCGCTGCCTCATTCTTAGTTCCCTTCACTGACTTCAGTGAAATTCAGAATTCATTTGAAAATTGTCCTAAAAAGTTTCGACGTTATTAATAACATTATATAGTTGTTTTTGTTTGTTTTTTTACCGGGTTGCCGGGGTGTCCTCTCTCTCCTCGGGCTCCATCCTGTCCTGTCAGTCCCTGCCGACACAGAAACACAGGAATGCCATTAAGCATGGAAAACCCCTCCAATCAGCTCCCTTCCTGAGCACGCCCGTTAGTTTCCTCCATGATGAGGACAGAAACTCAGTCCTCTCCATCAGTGAGTCAAATCTGAGCTGAAGCTTTGGATCATTGTCACTGACTCTTCAGGCTGTTTACTAATCATTTTTATGGTGGCGGTAATATGATCAACATTTGATGCATGATGAAAATGAAAGTTGACCATCGAGGCAGGAAAAGCAGCGCACTGACATGCTGTGTTTGTACTCTCCGTGTGCTTTCACTGCCTGTGAGCTCTGCACCCACTGAGCTCAGGAACCAGATCTCCCCGTGCTGCCGGTTCTGGCCGGCTCACAGAGGAGCTCAGAACCGAACCTGGACCACCAACACCAGCTGCAGCCCAACAGCTGGATACCAGAGTCTCTACAGAGGCAGCCACTGGCATCGACAACCAGCCTGATGGTTAGCAGAAACTTTCAAAATAAAAGCCGGGGGTCTGGTGCTTATTTTGCTGAGTGGATAAAAGACTAAAGGAAACGTAACAGTGTTGATAAACGATGGTGTGATATTATTCATATGAACCTTTTACTTTTGCTTCGGGTTAACATAGGAAGCTGAGCCACCAGCAGCTATGACATAACATAATAATTTATCAAATGTTTATTAAATATTTCATTGATGTTATGGCTAAAATAATTATTTAGTAATGTTTAGTTACCAGTTTATTGGGAAAATAAACAAAGAAAGCAGAAATGTGGTGATTCAGTCGTTAGTGTCGGTGTGACTCAGGTTTCTCTGTCAGGCTGGCTGACATCATCCTTCCTGTTTACGTGTCAGGATATCTCACGCTACAGATCACAGAGATACCTGACGATGAAGGCGATCAGGATGAAGCTATGTTATCTGTGTGTCGGTACCTGTTCTCCGTCCACTCCGCTCAGCCCGTCCTCTCCGTCTTCGCCCTGCGGCGGTGGAAGAAAAGTCCTCTGTGAGACTTTATCAGGACGTGAGTGTTTGTCCTTCCTCCTACATTCCTGAGTAACTCACCCTTTCTCCTCGCAGTCCTCTGAAGCCCTGCAAACACACAAATGCACACACATCATCAACATCGGCTTCTGGCAGATCTGCTCCAGGACATTTCAGCGGCACTGCTCTACCTTCTGTCCTCTGACTCCCGAGCAGCCCTGGACTCCCTGAGGTCCGCTCGGTCCAGGTAAACCTCGCCCGCCCTGCAACACACAGTCAGAGTGAGCAGCGACGCAGCAAAAGACGCAGATGATGGTTTGTCATCCACGTTTGAGCAGCTGGCAGACAGAGTGATGCTATTGGTCCTTTTTGACTCACAGAGACCACTTTCACAGATGTTTATCTCTTTATTTAAACGTCTTTTTTGCCCTCAACAACACTTCAAAGTGACGTAAAACTGCAGAGAAAGACTCGTAATGGAGACGCTGTAACAACAAATATATTTTCTGTGGCTTTAAGTGTCAGCAGATGGACTCACGTGCCGATTATTTTACTGCAGTATATTCGATGAGATATATATCTTCTGTGAGTAACCAGGATGTTAGAGAGACGCTGAGGCATGTGTGCAGATGAGTTCATGTGTATGAAGCGAATGAAGAAGCACTTACAGCGAGGCCCTCCTCTCCGGGGAAGCCGGGGTGACCCTTCTGTCCAACCGTGCCCTGTTTTTAAAAATACAGGTGACGGTTCAGTGCAAAAAAGGAGAAGAGAAACTTTCACAGGTCAGAAAGACAGACAGCTTCATGCCTCCATGCTTCCTAATGTTCGCCTACTGCTTCACTAAGTCTGAGTAAGGTTTGAAAATAAAAACCAGGAAACATCCAGTTCTGCCCCCTTTCCTGTTTTTCCTTCTTTTTCCCTCTTTCAAATATTTTCTCTTTTATATATTAATCCGACATTCCAGCTGAGTTTAAAGAATCATTCCTCTGAGCACCTCCCAAGTCTGCTCCTGCTTCACTTTGAAATATAAACCCAGCCACTTTCTAACTCTATGAAATCACTGAAAGCGTCTGTTTGGTCCAGCTTCTTTAGTGCTTCGGGCACAGTCTCTGTTATTCTGTTTCAACTTGAAAGGCGTGAATATTTCAGTTCACCTTTGACCCCGGGGGGCCCCGAGAGCCACGGATGCCTTCATGTCCTGAACATTTGCACATGACGTCGCAGCACTCCCTGTTTGACACGGCGTCCTGCAGAGAGAAAGAGACACACACTTTTTAAAGATTAAGTTAAAGAAACAGGAAATCTGAGGTTCATCTGTCCATGAAGCCAGATAACACACACAGAGTAAAGATGGGTGTCGTCTGCATAGCAGTGAAAATGTCTCCTAATGATGCTGCCTAAGGGAAGCATGTATAATGTAAACAGAATTGGTCCTAGCACTGAACCCTGTGGAACACCATAATTGACCTTAGTGTGTGAAGAGGACTTTGTACATTTACATGTACAAACTAGAGTCTATTAGATAGATATGATACAAACCACTGCAGTGCAGTACCTGTAATACCTACAGCATGTTCTAATCGCTCTAATAGGATATTATGGTCAACAGTATCGAACGCTGCACTGAGGTCTAGCAGGACAAGCACAGAGATGAGTCCACTGTCAGAGGCCATAAGAAGATCATTTGTAACCTTCACTAAAGCTGTTTCTGTGCTGTGATGAGCTCTGAAACCTGACTGAAACTCTTCAAATAAGCCATTCCTCTGCAGATGATCTGTTAGCTGTTCCTCTGAACCTCAGTGTGATTCAGTGTTCAGAAATTAAAGATGACAGTTTGTTGTTGTTGCTGTGAACAGTTGTTCTGTCTGCAGCATTCATCAGAAGCAGCTAGCTACATGCAAAAATAAACCAGCTTTGAACTGAAGACTGTAAATCAGTCACTTCCCCGTCAAAGTGTGAGGTTGATTTTCCTGCAGCGACATGAATCACTTACAATCTGTTTGAGGATGGTGCTGCCGATGCTCGGCATGCCGATGCTCAGAGGAAGTTTGTAGCCGAAACCTCGACCAAACTCCACCATCTGCAGCTGGGTGGGGTAACGCGCTCCCTCGAGAGCCACAACCAGCAGAGCGCTGACGCCTGCGAGAGAAGATACCGCTGATGTGAAATGTGTCCGTAAAGTTATATTCAACAGTGAACAAGTGAAGCTGTTTTTACCAGACTGTCTCAGTGACTCTGATTCGTTCTCCAGCATCATCACATCTTCATCAAATCCATCTGAGAAGATCACCAGCACCTGATGGAAAGGTTAGCCACACGTCACAAAGTTCCCTCTATGCCATCACCAACATGGAGGAGGAAATGGTTTTAGTATTAATCATTGTTAAGACTGATTTTAAAAGACATTTAGCATAAATTCTGAAAAGTAGAACTAAAGAGAGAAGAGTGCAAAGTGATTTGGTCATTTTTCTGGACTCATTTTATTTGCCGTTTTTGCTCCATGTGGATAAAATTCGGTTCAATTCAGTTTTATTTAAATGTCACAGACAACAAAAGTTGCCTCAAGGTGCTTTATGTGAGGTAAAGACTCTGCAAACCAACCAGGAAATAGACAAAAGACTTAAGAGGACGGACTAAAAACAGGCGTCATCTTCAGGACGGGATCAGACTGTGTGATTAACAAACACTGAGTGATCCTCTTCCAGCTGTGCTGCTCGGCTTCCACTCACTAATAAATCACATGGTTTGTTTAATCCACACTTGGTCATTTATCAGCTGCTCCATACTCCTTTACTGTGAATCATCATCGTTCCCACACAGAAGGAATTCCAGTATTCTGGAAAAATCCTTCCAAACTGAAACAGCCGTCTGGCTGAAGAACGCCTTCAAGTGCAGCGTGTTCGGAAGTCTTACAACGCAGTTTATTGGGAAGCTTCAGAGATGAGTGAAGCAGTAACTGGAATTATGTGATTGATCAGGCAGCACACTGGTCCCTAAACTCTATTCCTTTTCTTTTCCAGCTTTTTTGGTGTGTGTGTGTGTGTGTGTGTGCGTGCGTGTGCGTGCGCGCGCGTATTTAAACTGCATAAGATAAATGTAATGGACATGTCTACAGGATCCATCAGCATCAGTTCCTGTTTATGAAATCAGCAGCCAGTTGTGCAGCCGCCTCTGAAGAAAGAAAACCAGGGCAATGCAGAAGTTTACAAAGCTTTCATCCACTGATACTGCTCAGTGTGTGAAAGGCAGAGCGCTCGTCTATAGTCACGAAGGTGATCCCTCACGTGTAAACACACGCCCCCTCGATGCGAACCATCGGTGTATAAACTGTTAGCAAGTAAGTACCCTGTGGCTAAACTTCTACAGTACTGTCTTCAGCCTTGTTCCAGATTCATAATAGTCACCTTTAGAAGGATGGGGAACCCAGTACAATTATACAAAGTACTTTTTTATACATGAAAGTACTCGGTCTCACCTTCACACCAGCATTGGACTGAAGCTTGAACTTCTCCCCAAAGGATCTGAGCAGAGCAGTGTTGAAGTACGTAGGCTCTGCTAAATTAAAGTCCATGACTTTTGTCACCACGTTGTTACTGTACTCCGAAAAGCTAAAGTCTTCCACTGTGTTTCCGTCGCGGCTCACGATTCGATAGGCTACGTTGGGTTTGATGGGCTCGGGGCCGAGGCAGCACAGGCCTTGTACTGAGGAAACGTAATTAGCGATCTCTGGCAGGAAGGTCCTGAGCTTGTTGTGGCCGCTGACCAGCACCTCATTTGGATTTCTTCTTCTAGAAATATCGAATCCTATGGCGATGTCAATGCTGCAGGCTGTAACAGACAGATTTGTATATATTTTTTGGCAAAGACAGGTGGATATGGCAGGTAAGAGGGGGAGACAAAGACAAAAGATCACTACAACATCCACTTTTCAAACTCACCTGGTCGATCTGGGGTAAGTTTGGATTTGCAGATGGTGTCGACCACCTTTTGCTTGATATTTTCCAAGCTGCCAAAGTTCTGCACAGTGAAGAGGCTCTCCGGTGTTCCGGTGATCTGCAGCAGCTCCAGAATGTGGACATCTCCAATGCCGATGGCAAACACCTCGATTCCCAGAGCCCTTAGTTCGATGGCAGGGTCTTCAACATCATCTTGCGATTCTCCATCTGTGATCAACACCAAATTCTGGGAGATGCCTTCAGATTTACGACTGCCCCGCGATGCCTCAAAATACTCCTTAATGGAAGTCAGGGCCAGTCCGATGTTGGTTCCTCCCCCACGCTGACTCATTTTCAAGATGTGATCCGATATTTCCTTCTCAGTGTAGAACTGGTTGAGGTAAAACTCGTGTTGAAAAATGTCGCTGAACTGGGCAAACCCAGCACGAATGAAGTCTTCACTGACTTTGAAGCTGTTGATGAGATCTATGGTGAAGTTCTTCATGACTGCGTAGTCAGCTTGGCTAATGCTACCCGACTGATCAACTAGGAAGACCAGGTCAGCACTTTGTTTTTCACAAACTGTAAATGAAAACGCAGATATTAGAGATGTGGACCATACACTGTGTGGAGGCTCTTTATGGTTTTTTGTTGACAAATACAGATGATTTTTGTGACGATGGCATGCAACTCATATTTTAAACACATTCGGTGCTCCACACGTATGATGCTGTTGGTTAGTTGTTTCCAGTTTTTAGCCCAGGGTTAAAAATTTAGACTCGTGCCAAAAATTGCAGTTCCTCTAACATCCAGCAGAGGCTCCAGCAGTGAGTCAGCCCCCTAGACTCTCACCTTAAAACGTGACAGCAGAAATAAACACGTTTACCGCCTGATACACAAGCTAATTTCCCACTTCATGGCAACTGTGCAGGGGGAGACGTTTTTTTAATAACATGGGCCTTTAGGTATTATTAAGAAGGCAATTTGCATTATTATTTGCATTATTAGGGGGATAGCATCTTTAACATCTTTTACTGTACAATATAAAGCGGCTTGTGGTGACTGTTGATGTGATTTGGCGCTATATAAATAAAATTGAATTGAATTGAATTGAATTGAATTGAACAGCTAATTGGAGTCTTTGAACTGAAGCATTTTTAATGCAACAATGTACCAACCAATAATATCGCTGCTGTTAGGTTAATAGTACTAACAGACTTATCAAGAAATCTGAGCTCCAGTTTTGTTGAGTGAAATTTGGGGACTTCATTACGCACTAATTAGCGGTGCATCTGTGGGATGCTGTGGAAACAAGTGTTAACCAAGCTATAAAGTGATTTGTTATCCAAACTTCGGTCAGATGTTTGTGACCGTTGAATAATGTGTTTGTGAGCATTTGCTAATCAAAGATGTATCAGTATCATGTGACAAGTTGGTGTTTAAAGACATCCAGTATGCCGTACTGACTGTAGAAATCAAATATCTGACCTGATGAGTGTAAAAAACCCAGAAAACTTCTCAATTTACTGTTGCCAATATAAAATCTTCCTGCTTGCTTTTCTTACAATGATTTGGGAAGTTTTTTAAAATGCTTCTTCTCAATCAATTTGAGGATTATTTACGTCAAGTCTGAAATTCAGAAATGTGCTATTAGTATCATCATTTATTGTATCCTTGCAAATCTATTTTTCTTTTGTCTGATGTAATTAGACGTTTAGTTGCTTACCTGGTTTGGTGGAGTTGCACAGGACTTGTGTGATGTTTTTGTAGAGTTTTTCCAGGGCATCAAAGTTATCCACGTAAAAAACTCTGGATTTATCATGACCAGCCATGACCTCCAGCTGTGTCTTGTTGGCTCCTTCCACTCCAATACTGAAGACAGTGACCCCTTTGTTTCTCAGAGCCACAGATGGTTCATTCAGACTGTATGGGTCAGTAGCATCGCCATCGGTAATTACCATGAGGATCTGAGGCACCTGCAACTCTGCCCGTCCACCATATTTTGCATCAAAGAACTGTAGAGCATATTTCAAAGCTTTGCCAGTGTACGTGTCTCCATACGGGGATTTGAGAGCCATTATGGCCTTGGAAACCTCCTGCTTGGAGCTGAACTGATTGAGAGTGAAAATAGACTTGGGTTCATTCGAGTAGAGGATGACACCGAAGCGAGTCAGGTCTTTGCCAACTGTGGTTTGGTTCACCATCGACTGCATAAACTTCAGCATGCTTTGAAACTTTTTCAGGGTTATGCTTGTGGAACCGTCCACCAAGAAAATGATGTCAGCTCTTTCTGTCTTCTTGCATTCTGGTGGTAAAAAACAGAAATGTTCGGTGAGAGGGAACAGGAGCAGGAACGTCAAGGAACAGCTCTTTAAAACCTCCTAAGACCCTTTCATGGCATGCATTTTTAATTTCTCTTTGCTATTTGGGCTGATTAAGACCTGATGAATGTAAAAAACAAAGAATTACCAGATTTTTTTTTTTTTTACCTATTTTTTCTTTCTGAGAAGAATGAAATCCACATATAAAGATATTTGTTTTTAATTTTGATAGAAAAGTGGCTGTATAATGTCCTCGTAAGTGGATATTAGGCCCTTGTAGAGAAATATTAAGTATTGTGGTCTAGAAAACCCAAAATGTGATGTCCACATATGTGGACGCCAGGTCCTAGGAGGTTAAAATATTAAAGTGAAGGTGTACGAGGATCTCTTTATCATGTAGGGCTGATGTACCACAATAGGTTTTAATGGTGGAAGAAACTGGAGCCACTGAAAGAAAGCTGCAAGCAGATGCAAACACCCAAACAGAAAGGCCCTAATCTGCTCCAGAAGTTCCCCGCTAATCTATAATGTTGCTAAAATCATCTCTGTCTCTCTTCCACAGCATGTCTTTATCCTGTCTTCCTTCTCTCACCCCAACCAATCACAGCAGATGGCCCCGCCCCTCCCTGAGCCTGGTTCTGCCGGAGGTTTCTTCCTGTTAAAAGGGAGTTTTTCCTTCCCACTGTCGCCAAAGTGCTGCTCATAGGGGGTCATATGATTGTTGGGTTTTTCTCTGTATGTATTATTGTAGGGCCTACTTTACAATATAAAGAACCTTGAGCTGACTGATGTTGTGATTTGGCGCTGTATAAATAAAATTGAATTCAGTCCTAACCACCACATTGACCTCATTAGAATACTGTAGTTCACAGTGTAGCTACACAGGTCTGAAAAACAGAGGACCCTTTTTTTATCCTCCCCTCCTTGGAAAGATGAGTGGACGAATGACAAAATCTTTCCTGCCTTGGATGACTGAGAACCTTCACAGACATACTTTCCTGTCTTTACACAAACACATATTAAAGAACAGGATCCGTCTCATTACAGCAAAAAGCCTGTTAACTAGCAGACTAGTGTGTTACCTTCAGTCAACGAAACTCCTTACCTAGTTTTAGGATGATGATGTTTCAATAAATGGCAGTGTTTTTGTGAATTAACCTGTTAAAGTAAGAAGCCTGAGACTTGAATGATCTCATCCCCGCTGCCTGGCACTAGACTGCAAACTGTAAAGACTTTTTAAAATATTTACAAAAATGAGGATATAGTTCATGTTTCGGGTTGGTCCCAGTCTCCCCTCACCTCTCTCCGGATCACAGAGCTCCAAAGCCACTTGACTCTCCAAGTCCCTCAAAGCATCAAAGTCCCTCTCAGCATACATCCTATCTGGGGATCCACTGATCTCAAGCAGCTGGGTGGTGTTGGCATCCACCACTCCAATGGCATAGACCACCACTCCTTTGGCCCTCAGAGCTGCAGCGGGGCGATTGACTGCATCTTGGGCCTCGCCGTCTGTTATGACCACTAGCCTCTGCCTCAGGCTGGGCCGTCCTCCTCTGGCTGCATCAAAATACTGAGACACTTCTCTTATGGCTTTGCCCGTGTACGTGCCTCCACCCATCTGCTCCATGTTATCGATGGCTGTCGACATTTCTTCTTTGGTGTAGTGGACGTTGAGTGGGAACTCGAGTCTTTGGACAGTGCTGAACTGCATGACACCTACGTGCACCTCATTCTTCCCAATGATGGACTTCCTAATGACCGATTTCATGAACTCTTTCATTTTTGTGTAGTCTTCGGGATAGATGCTTCCAGAGCTGTCAATCAAGAAGACGAGGTCGCCTGGTATATCTTTACAAACTGTAGGCAGAGTAGCACAGCCATGTTAGCATCGCTGCCTGCATGTTACATGATAATAACCCTGTTTTAAGAAACAAAGGTGTCCTGCGTTGGATGGCTCTTGTCCTCTCCAGCCTTTAATGACCATGTGCAGCATATAATATCTATATATCTGTCTCTATGTATAGATACATTTTGGTTAATATTTGCTCACTTTTATCTTATTCCTCTGGTGGTATTTGTTAAGTACTACAATTTCATGCATATTAATTCAGTATTTTATGCTAACACTTAAAACAGTGTCTTTCTCAGTGTAAAAACTCATTTCTGTTAAGGTGACGAACTCCCTGATATCCAACGATTTATGTCATCAGTAAAATCTGTTCTACTTTCATTTTGCTTATTTCAGTTTCATTCTACTCTTAACTACTGGTTTAAGGCTGAATATGGCAGTTTTATATGGCCCTTTTCATTATACTTAAACCCAATGAGATATACAACGACTTAAACACTGAAAATGAAAAAAATGCACCTGCAGTAAAAAGTATGTGCTGCTTGTAACTGTTAGACATGCATTTGTAACATGAGTGTGGTTCATTTCCCCTCACCGTCTGGAGAACAGATATCTGTGATGATGTCATCTTTGATCGGCTTTAAGGCATCAAAATTATTGACAAAGAAAGTCCTCTTGGGGTTGCCGGAAATCTCTTCCAGCTCAGCCACATCGGCGTCTTTCACCCCAATGGCATAGACAATGACACCCTGCTTCCTCAGTCGCTCTGCTGGAACCTTGACCTTATCCTGAGATTTTCCATCCGTGATGACCACCAGGAACTCTGGGACTTTGTGACCACGAGTGGCCACAGCTCTCTCAAAGTGTGGACTCATGAATTCCAGGGCCCGCCCCGTCTGTGTGCCGCCACCTACTTGTATAATTTCCTCCACAGCTTTCTCCAACGTGGTTGCATCTGTGTAATCGGTCAGATCAAATTCCAGGTTTGGCGAATCTGCGTATTTGGCAACGCCCATTCGGACATGCTGAGGCCCGATACGGAAGGTATTAATAAACTCAATGATGAACTTCTTCATGTCATAGAAGTCAGTGGGGTGAATGCTTCCCGAGTGGTCAATCAGGAAGAACATGTCTGCTTCATCGGTCTGCACGCAGCCTGGAAAGGAAAAGCAAACATTCTGAGTTTTGCATCTTTAAATTTGTTAAAAAAGTCATGATGTTCAAGTTAACTCATGAAAGTGTAAGAACATGCTGGTCCACACCTTCTTTGATGCCAGCTCTTCTTGTGCTGACTGAGACCGCCTGGTGAATGATGTTATAGCAAAGAGTCTTCTGCAGGTTCTTCTTCAGACCTTTCAGCTTGTCAAAAGTGTCCACTATGAACACGTGCTTGTTGGGGGGGTGGGACGCTATCTGGTTCAGTTCAGCCTCGTTGGCGTTTTGGACTCCTACAGCGTAAACGGTGACACCAGCACGGCGGAGAGCAGCTGCTGCCTCGGTCACGTTATCCTGCGATTCACCATCTGTGATCACGACTGCCACCTGCTGAACACCCTTATCTTTCCTGCTTCCAGCGTCCTCTGTGAAAATATTTTCGCGGGTGAAGTCGAGGGCAGCGCCGGTGTTTGTACCACCTCCGCGATAAGGCAGGATTTTGATGAAATTCAGCAAACTGTCCGTTTGATTAAAGCTGTTGAGGTAGACCAGCGCTGTGGCTCGGTCGCTGTACGTAACGATACCCACCCGAACTCTCTTGTCACCGATGTCCAAGCCGCTGACAACTGACTGCAGGAAAGAGCGCACCAGGTCGAAGTTTTCAGAGCCGATGCTTCCCGACTCGTCCACGATGAAGACGAGGTCTGCCAGTTTGGCTGCTTTGCAGTCTGTAAAGGAAATCATAATTTCGTTATTCCAGAGTCACTCAAGTATTCTGGTACCTTTCCAGATGTGACGGTGACACCACAACAATTCTTTTTACTTGTGTTTTTGTTATTGTGCAGCCCAATTCCACAAAGGTTGGGATGCTGTACAAAATGGGAATAACAGCAGAATACAATCTCACATCTCAGTACACAGCATCAAACTTTTTGGAATTAGGGTTAAATATGTGTTGCTAGTAGGGATGGGTACCGGTATCCGGTGCCATGTTCTGACATATATGGTAGTAACCAGACTGAAAAGAAGCGCACATTTCAGTGCTTTATTTCGGTGCTTTTTTTTCCTGAGATGTCACACACTTTGGATTCTAGCCAATCATTTTACGTTTCCGAGGATAGTAGGCGGGGCCAGGTACGTACGTTCTTTTAGAGCAGAGCTACAGATTAAAAATGCCCAAGGCAAAGCGATCAAAGTCTGGCTGTACTTCACAGCAAAAGATGCAAACTCAGCAGCCTGAAACAAGTGCTTTAAGCTGATACTGTGATACTGTCAAAGGAGGTAACACCTCAAATCTGATGAAACACCTGGCGACGCATAGCGTTTTTTTAAAAGAAATGCGCCGTGTTTGATAGCTTGCTGCGAGACCTCACACCGTGCACATCTACTGCGGGTGTGGTGCCTGTTATCGGACCCGGAGTTAGCAACATCCCCCAAAAACCTGAAGAGTAGAGTCCTGGCCCCTAGCCCTGTCAGTGTAGCAGAAATGATGAGGATGATGATGATGGCAGCAGCAGCCGTTCTTCTCTGCGTGAGTAGCTTCATGTTGTTCGTGTGTAATTAACGTTGAGTAGGCTAACCACATTATTACATTAATGCATGTAAGGTGAACTAGCAAACACTGTCGTAGTTACATGCGGCTGTCTTCTTGTTTGATGGCAGATGCTCCCTTCACCCTGGCCAAAAAGGCTAAAATGACCAAAGAAAAAGTGGAAAACTGCTGAACATGAGAGGTTTTTGGACAAAGTTTGTGTTCTTCATTCTTTAAGCACCGGTTTGAGCACCGTTTAAGCACCGGCACCGTTTCAAAAGTACTGGTTTGGTACTGGTATTGGATAAAATCTAAACGATACCCATCCCTAGTTGCTAGTAGGTCATTTGGTTGGATGTTGTTCCTTTGGCACAGAATTCCAGGTATGTGACAGCTAATAAAGGTAGAGGTTTCCTATCCAGGGTGCCTGTTTCTGTATTGCCCTCATATTCCGCAATCAAACTAAAGAATTAGTCCACATATACTGTCGAGGAGCATTAGAACAAACAGTTCCATGTTATTTGTTTTAATAACTCATGTAGGCGGTCACAGTGGGACACCCACTACATGCTGAGAAGTGAGTACTAGCATTTCACAAAGTGTTTTGATGATGTTGAAGTGTAATAGAGTTTCAGTTAAATATATTTCAATGATGTTGGTTGTACTGCCCGTGAAGCTAGCAGCAGTTGTCTCTTACCAAGCCATACAGGCTACTTTCCACTCATGAATGACTGTCACATTTAAATGCAACAAATAAACACATTTATGTTGTGAAGTGGTGCATTTAACACAAACCGTGACCTTGTGTTTGCACTGTCTAAACCTAGCATATGATAAAACTGTGACTTTCTCACAACAACATAGACCTAATCCAACTAGAAGGCTGTGATTTCTCTGCAGGGAAGATCAATCTAAATATCAGCAGCGAAGGGTAATTTGTGCAGTGCTATCTGCATCTAACAGACTGAAAATGTGAAAGTAAAAATAAATGTTAAAATATGGAAGCATGAAGACTCCCACATCTCGGATATTCTCGCCACAGCGTGCTGGCTGGCGTTTCCGGCAGGATAAGTTTATCATCAGGATTAAAGGTAATAAAGGTAATTTATGTGACTGTTCTTTTGTGAATATCCTTTGTAAAACACTTCAGAGATGCACAGGAGTTGATTTTATGACTGATGACAACAATAATGAAAGTAAAGACTTTTCACCTCGAGTGAGAGTGATCTCCACTTCCTCCGCTTCAAAAACGTTCTTCAGCGTAGGCACTGCATTGATGGTAGACTCGTACACGTGCGGTGCTGTGGCTATTACACGAATTTCATCCATTGATGCACCCAGGCTCACTCCAACGATAGTTACGCCTAGAGATTTGATCAGACGTGTCTGCTTAAAAACCTGATCATCCGAGTCTTTTCCACTTAGAACAACCAGAAACTGTCGGAAGCCTTGGGATGCCCGACTTCCTGATTCATTCGTGAAGAAGTTAGAGCTGGCGTACTCCAGTGCGCTGCCCAGGTAGCGTGGCTGATTGGGCTGAAGTCGGCTCTGGCGGAAGGACCTTACACCAGCAAGCGTGTCCTCTTTGGTTTGGAAAGTATTGAGAAGAAACTCCACTTTGGTAACCGTACCATACTGGGCCAATCCAAGACGGTAGCCAGAAGCTCCAATGTTGAGTTGATTGACCAGTCGGACCAGGATGGATCTGATCTGCTGGAAATCTGCTTGACTGATGCCACTGTCCACCAGGAAGAAAATGTCTGCAAACTTTTCTGCCAAGGCTGTAAATTAAGAAGAAAACAGTCCTTCACTATTATTAGATACATTTCCATTTATATGAAATTACACTACCTGCAGGTCTAAAAGACAAAGGTTTGGAATTTTCTAACTAACAAAAACTGTTGTTTTTTAACTCCTAGTTTTAATTTCAGTTTGTAACCACAAGCCTGCCATGGATGGTACGATTCTCTGCCTTCTTTCATCTGCACAATATTTTAAAATTAGAAACACCCTGTCTCAGAGCGATGCATTTGTTGCTTCTAATTTCCTTTTTTGTGTTTTTTCCAAAACCTCTCTGAAAACTCAGAGAGGACACAGCACGCCAGATCATATATAACTTACCTACTATATTAATATACTGACAGGGACTAGAAAGAGAGAGCAGATTTCTCCTGTTTTGGCTTCCCTTCATTGGCTTCCTGTTAAATCCAGAATTCAAAATCCTGCTCCTCACATACAAGGTCTTAAATAATCAGGCCCCATCTTATCTTAATGACCTTGTAGTACCATATCACCCTATTAGAGCACTTCGCTCTCACACTGCAGGCCTACTTGTTGTTCCTAGAGTATTTAAAAGTAGAATGGGAGGCAGAGCCTTCAGTTTTCAGGCCCCTCTTCTGTGGAACCAGCTTCCAGTTTGGATTCAGGAGACAGACACTATCTCTACTTTCAAGATTAGGCTTCAAACTTTCCTTTTTGCTAAAGCATATAGTTAGGGCTGGACCAGGTGACCCTGAATCCTCCCTTAGTTATGCTGCAATGGGCTCCACCAAAGCTGGACAATAGTCCGTTCAGTTTACCCTAATGAAGTTATAGTCAGCAGTGATTGTTAACCAGTTAAAAAAAAAAAGAAAAACTGGTCATAATGTCAGTAAAAATAAGGAAGTGTAACTTAAACAACCTAATTTCTTCATTTATAATAAATAATAAAGACTGAATCAAGAATGTCAGAAAATGTAACGTGATTTAGAGTCCACATGCTACCGACCAATCACGTTTGAACGAGGGGTGGTATTTGTTGAAATACGCTGGAAAAAACGTTGTCATTGATTGTCGGGGGTTTTTCTTTCTATTTGCTTTAAAGCAAAGAACGTATCTGTTTCATAAACATTGACTGGTGGATGAGAAAAGCCTTCAGGGCTTCCGCTGTAGCTTGCGGGTAACTGGACTAACATCTCTAAATCAGGAGATCAGCCGATACGTTCCCAGATTGCTATTGATGCAAACTGAGCAGAAATGCTCTGATGCAGTTACATCTTAAATCGCTGACCAGTGCAAAGAAAAACAAGCAGCAGATACATTAAGGTATTTATTTCCTTCTCTTATAATAAACAATTCTGTAAGGACGTTTTCTTTAAGTTGTTGTCTCACCTTGACTCCGACTCTCCACGGAGATGCATACAGTTTGCAGCAGACTGTCTGTTAGCCGCTGTAGAGCCTGGTAGCTATCGATAGTGTAAAGAAAGTGGTGTGCAGGTAGGTTTACGATAGACTCGAGCTCCTGCTGGTTAACCTCTCCCACCCCAATGCCAAATATGATAACTCCTTGATCGCGCAGGCGCTTGGCGGGCTCGACTACATCGTCCGTGGAGTCCCCGTCTGTGATGACTACAGCAAACTGAGGAACTCGCTGGCTCGCCCGGCTCCCTGCCTCCTTGGTGAAATACACTGACTGGAGGAAGTCAATAGCCTTTCCCGTTTCTCTGCCTCCTGTTCGATATGGAAATTGATCGACTTCGGCCAGCAGAGAATCCTTGTCCATGTGATCTTTCAGCAGAAACTCCTGGTAGGTCTCGTCGCTATACTGAGCCAAGCCAATCCGAATTTTGTCAGGGCCGATGTCAAGCCCTAAAATGAAACTTCGGAGAAACTGCCTAATTTCCTCAAAGTTATCAACGCCAATGCTAGATGAGCTGTCAACCAGGAAGACTATGTCTGCCACGGTGGCTCTGGCACATTCTGGAAAAGAAGAAGAAGAAAGTCAGAAACACGAGGAAAGCCAGTGAAACCTGTTGGATATTTACATTTCTCGAGAAAGATAAAAATCTGGGCGGGGCTTTCCCGGTTTTATATTTAATAAATGGTCAATGGACTGGTTCTTAGACTTATTTTACCTTGAGACGACAGTTTGCATGTTTATGATGATGAACCTGACCTCACAGCCCATTGTTAGTCAGTGGGCTGCTTTCAGTCATTGTGCAAATGTACTGTTTATGAGGTTGGGGAAACCTGCAGTCAGCTGAGACTGAAGAAGTCACTTGGATGAGTGACGAAATGAAAACGCCACGTCCAGATGAACAGAATCAACCTTTTGGGGTTTACCTTGGGACAGTTGCAGGAGTTGTCGCTTGGCTTCTTCTACAGTCGTGCATAACGTCTGGATGATGTTCTGAGAAATTCCCTGCAGCGCTGCAAAATCTGATACACTGTAAACATGCTGATCGTCATTTGCAATCTCCCTCAGCTGGCTTGCATCTGCATCTTTGATACCAATTGCATACAAAACAATCCCTCTTCTCCTCAGGTTCTTAGCATGAGACTCTACATCGTCTTGGGATTTGCCATCAGTGATCACCACAGCAATTTGCGGCACTTTCTGCACAGCTCGGCTTCCAGCTTTCCCCACAAAGTGTTCGTTCAACATGAATTCCAAGCCTTTACCGGTCAGGGTTCCGCCCCCCCTGTAAGGCAGTTTGATGATGTTATTGAGGATGTCCTCCTTGTTGTCAAAGGTGTTGAGCAGAAACTCTGTGAGTGGATTGTCACTGTACTGGACAAGGCCGATGCGGACATGATCAGGGCTGACATCAAAGCTATTGACCAGTGTGAACAGAAACTGGCGGATCTGCTCGAAGTTCTCGGCGCCGATGCTCCACGAGCCATCGACCAGGAAGACGATGTCTGCCACGGCCTCTTCAGTACAGACTAAGAGGAAAGGTCTTTAAGTCACCGAGAGGAACTGCTGGATGCTAAAAGGAAATCTCTCAGTAGCCGAGAACGTTTGGCAGCATGAGGTGAAGTGTTAGCGTGGCTTATAGACAACAGAGGTGGGCTGTGTCATGTGACTGCGAGAAAAGAAAAATGGGCACATTGCCGTCAGCTTGTGAAAAACCTCTGGACCGGAGCAGCACTTACCTTCAGGGTGGAAAAGCGTGAGGAAAATGATAAAAAGAGGCGTATGGCTTACAGCTGGTGTTTATTGCCTTCAGAAAGCTTTGCTGGAAAAAGGAAAGATTACCTGACTGCTAACGAAACCCCGACCTTTAACCCTTGCATCTCATTCATGTGCCTGGCTGCAAAAACATTTCCACACTAACCCTAATACTTCAGGGCAGTCTCAGAAACACCTTGAACAGGTTAAACGTGAGCGTGCTCCAGTTGGAGTACAGCAAATCAGGCCCAATGACAGCACGACAGGTCAGGCTCATCCATTTTTTATAGATACTGTTGGTTAATAAGAGGGAGTCATATCTATTTTTACAGAGGTCCTTTTTAAAGTACAGCTGCTGGACACTGAAAGATTTATGAAAACATCCAAAGAAACTTTTCAAACCCAGAAAACTGCTCCCTCATTGTGCAGCTTAATGATGGTAAAACGAGCCGTGTGGAGAAGAACCAGGGACACAGCCCGAGGCGCCGATTAGAGCCACACACCGGGGTCTTCCTTCTTTCTGCTGCTCACAGTGGATCATCTGCATCCACCTCAACCTATCCCAACGTCTTCCTCTTCTCCTGCCTGCAGCTGCATCTTCATTCTCCACCCTCCCTCCATCCTGCTCACTGAACATCTTCAGCTCGGCTCCACCGTCTCCAACCAAGTCTCACCTCCATCCTTGACCCTTCCCTTTCACTCTTGCTGCTATCCTTCAGTCACATTTGCCTCCACCCGCTCCACCCTGCCTGCACTCTTCTTCACCTCTCTTGTGCACTGTCCTGTGGATGTTTGACTGCAGCTATTTAAACCTTCACCATTTTTGCTCCTGCATGTTCACCTGTCACCTGCCCCCCTCCCATTCACACACATGTATTCTGTCTTCTACTGGACTTCATCCCCTTTGCAGACGTCTCAGCACTGCTGACGAATCACATTTCGGGAGTCCTGGCTACACGCTGCTGACTTCAATCTGCTTTTTTATTTCCAGTCATGATCCACAAGTTAATTCTACGTTTTTCAGGGATAAATTATTTATTAGTTTAATTACTGACAGTGACCATGGCCTGCACCTAAACGTCCAGCTCTACATACTGTTGGAGAAGTAATTTGTGGTTAAACAGATACTAAATGTTTCTGTGGCAGTGATGCTGGAACAACAGGATCAGTGGAGGAAGTTTTAATCTGGAGTCTGAGACCTAAGAAGGAAAATGTTTTATGCAACCAGACACCAGTCGAAGCTTTGTGTTTGTGCGTTCGTGAGCTTGTTAATTGTGCGCGTCCACGTGCTCAGCTGCAAACACATTCCTGTGCAGGGTTAGTGCTCCGTGTGTGAACTCCAAAACTTACCACACGCGTGAGGTCCAGCTGGTGTGTGTGTGTGTGTGTGTGTGTGTGTGTGTGTGTGTGTGTGTGTGTGTGTGTCAGTCAGTGTATGGATGGTATAAACAGCTTTCACTGATGTCATACTTTCACTGATAGCCATAAGCTGCATAATCACACCCACCTGTCGTCTGAGCGCCGCTGCTGTAGAAACACGCCGCCATGATGAGGCCGACCAGAGCAGCCCGCCTCCCCTCCATGCTGGATCGGGTTTCTCTGTACCTGCGACAGAAACACAAAGTCTGTTTCACATTTGGAAGCAGCTCCATCACAGCGGGAGGCGGGGTGGGGGGGTGGGGGGGGGGGGGGCTGATTTCGTTTTGTCATAAAATCAGCACATAAAGTATTTTACTGGCACGGATATCGAACGCTCCGACAAACATCTGCTCCATCCTGGGAACAGAAACGTGACGCTGTTTGAGGATGAGTAGATGTGTGCAGAAGCTTTTTGTGCCAAAACAGACTTTTGTTATATAATAGAGACAGAAACACAGCAGAGACACGAGGGGAGGAACAATATTTGTGATGATAATATGATAATAATTATGTGATATTTCAGGCCCAGTTAAGATATTTACAATTGTCCAGGTTAAATTATTGGACAATTATGTGTAACTTTAATCATTTTTTAAATAAAGGTTTAAAGGATTCGTCTAATAAATTGTTAATGAATGCATGGATGACATGGTGTTTATTAATGCACACAGTGTTTGTAAGGCATGCATCAGGACAACAGTCCGCAGTCTGCATCTGCAGCCGAGGATGAACCCTCCCTCCACACTCTCTGCACAACTTCAGCAGGAAATATGGATCTGGATTTGCATGTCAACATATGACAGGAATTATCTGATGTTTCCCAATCTGTAACTGTAAAGAAGCCGTGCAAAAATTGCTGCATCCAGCAAAGTAAATCACTTCCAGCCCCGCCTCTGAGCTGAGACATGTGAGATGTAGCTCACAATGATGAAGATGGAGCTTCCTGATTGGTCAGTTTTTAATCAAGCTGAAATGGTTCACTGAGTGTGTCACGCAGATGACCCCGCCCGCCGCACCCGGCTTTGGTTGGAGCCCAGTGATGTTGAAAGTTTCAGTATAATTATTGAAATGACACATTCGTGCTCGCAGCCATGAACTCATCTTCTCGGAGTGCTGTGAAACCAGAACCGCAGCACCGGAATAAAAGCTACAAATCATTGAGCGACAACTACGAGGTTGCCAATCATGTCTGTGCGGCATCTGTAAATCAGTGTCAGACACGGGGAAACTATTAAAACTCGGCGTGTGAGCGCGCTGACAGGAAATAAGATGTGACGCTCAGTCTGAATAACTTCAGCGTTGCCGTGGAGTCAGGGACACGGCAGGGGAGGAGCCAGCAGGAATCAGGAAATCGGAATTTAGTCAAAAGTGTTTTATCCCATGTGAATCTAGATGGAGCAGCATCTGTAGCATCCAGGTGGGAAGCCTGTTAGCGTGTTAAACCTGTATTTTTTCTAATGTCCAGCAGGGGGCGACTCCTCTAGTTGTAAAGAGGTCTCTTTGTATTGAAGTGTTCCTGATCTGACAGCTCAGTGAACTTTGAGGTCTCAGTCGCTGGTTTCAGGTCGGACATAATTCAAAACCATGAGGGTAATTTTGAAAACGAATCCAGAAAGGACGAGCGAGCTGATCGAGGGGTACGCTCTAAGGTTAATGAAATGTTTCTGTGTCCTTCACTTACTCGTATCCACCAACACACCAACCAGTGGCTACGTCCATCTTTTATATACAGTGTGTGTAAAACAGGCTAAACCCTCAGACATCCTCAGCTATTTTCTGCAGCCGTTGGGCCAAACACGATAACTCCACGTGCAGCTCCACTCTGCGCCTCAGCAGCCAGATGAGTCAGACTGTTTCTGGTGTTCGCAGCCAGAAGACTTCACAGCATCATCTGGCTCTCCTTACCGCCTCATGGTGCCATTTCCTGAGATCTGTAGGCAGACACTGTCTGGCCACATCACAGGCCGGATGAATGAGAGAATATTTTAAATGTTCTCTGGACGATGGTGCATCAGATGCAGAGGAGCTTCCTGCTGGTATTTACTGCCTCTCTACTTTCTCGTCTCACGCCTGCCACCATAAAGTCTCTGCTCTCTGTTTACTTCCTCATTTCAAACTCCGTCCTCCCTGAACTCCTGCTCAGATCATCTCACAACAAAACAACATCAGTATTTAATATGTTTGTGTTCCGTTACCATCTCATTAGAAGAGCAGGGCAAACGGAGGAGTGAACGATGAGAGGAGCGGTCTGATGTTCCAGGGTTGGGTCACAGTTAGCATGCATTTAGCCACATGCTAACCAAACAGATTCAGAAATTTTACATGTAAACGATCACACCATAAAGCACAGATGACAGAATCCACATGTCAACAGTTTAAGAAGAAGCTGCTAACATGTTGTTTGTATTAGTGCTTTTTTTCTGCAAAGCATTTCGAAACAAATGATTTTTTTTTATTTGCACAGAATTATAAAATCACCAGGATCAATTTTATTAAGTGACTCACAGCACAGAGCACTGCTGTGCAATGATGCACTTTCATGTTTAAAGCTGAATAAAGCAAATCAAGTTCAAACTGAGGGTCATCTTCTAATTTACACACAGTGCAAAACATCAGCGATGGTTCGAGCTGTCACTGAGAGAACATCAGGACAAAAACAAAAGAAATCAGATCTGGCTTTGAGAAAAAGATCTGGTGATGCTCACACAGCAGGAGGTGGATGTACAAAGTTATCACAGCATTTCAAAATGTCGAAAACGGGAGCAAGAACATCAAGAAACTCAAAGAGAGCCACAGAGAGCAGAAGAAGCCTGGAGGAGGTAGGAAGCAAACATCTGGAATATTCTGGGGAAAAATAACGATAAGTCTAAAGAGCTGAGAAGAAGCGAGTGAACGAGTTAGCCAAGATGAGAATCGTAGTCTCAAAGGAGACGATCGCTAGAACCCTGCAGAGGAACGGACCGCCAAAAACTTCTGCAGAAGATACAACTTCAAGTCAGACTGCAGTATGCTGAGGATGACCTGGAGAAAGATGCCCCACAGGGAAGCAGTGGCACACTGTGGGGATCAGTTAATATTGCAACAAACAAGCTCCAGAAGTCCGGCCTGACTGTGGGATGACCTGAAGATCGAGGTCCACGCCAGAAGGTCATCACATCTGGAGGAGCCTGAGAGGTCCTCCAAAGCAGAACAGGCTGGGTTCACTCAGGAGACGAGAGAAAAGTACAGCAGAGGACGGTTATCCAGCACCACACACAGGTGGCTGTGAACCCTCTGATGCACTTTAATGAGCCTCGTTAGCTTCAGGTGTTTGCTGTTAGTGCTGCACAGCCGTCCGTCTTTTACTGCCTCTGTCCCAGCAGGGACTGACCTGTTTGTTAGGATCTCTATCAGAGGTGTGGACAGCGTGCCCATCCTCAGATGATTCACAAACATATGCACAGCAGTGAGAACGAAGAATGTTGTTTACGGACAGACGACCATCGTCTGGGTGCTCCGACGAATTGTTCACACTCACACGACGACACAATCGTGCACGACGTGCAGGTGAGCCGTCGTCAAATCAAAACAAGAAATCTGACTAACATGCGTCCTGGATGGTACTCGAGTGAGGATTTGAAGGTGTCTATAAACAGCCAGTCTGCAACAACTACAAACCTCAGCCTCAATCTTCAGTACTCAGAACTGACTGATCAGAAGGTTTTACTGGCTTTTAGTTTATCTTTAATTTCCCAATGAATAAACTGCATAATATGTTAATGATCTGTCCTGAATGATGGTTTCCATACTCGTCTTCTTCCTGGAGCCTCCCTCATCTCCTGCTGGCGCACATCTCCAGTGAATTTCACCAGCTGATACCAGCTAATAAAGATTTCAAGGAAATTCGGCTCGATCCTTTTACAAGGTACTGCAGATAAATCTGCTTCATCCTCCAGGCAGTAAAAGTGACAATACGAATCTCTGGATCTGTGTGGGCTTCATTTATTGGACGGCTGTAATCCAGCTCACGCCTCCCTCTCTCTGTCTACATGTATGAACATGCGTGCGCCCACGAGCGTATTTCAGGCCTGTGTTTAATCACGGGTCTGATGCTGGAGGCCCTGTGAGTGGAGGAGGATTTGGGGGAGGGTTATTCTAATGCGAAGCATGTGGAGGTCATCAGCGCTCCAGTGACAGGCTGATTGAAGTGAGGTCCAGCTCTATTTACACAGACCTCCAACTGTATTTACTCGGAGCGTGAGCAGCCCTTTCCTGTTGGCTCTATGGACCGTAGATGTTTGATGTAAAAGAATGAATGGCTCATGGTTTCCAGTTCAAACTGGTGTCACACATGCAGGAGGTTCTCCTCACTGATGAGGACATTATAGAGCCGACGTTCTCTGCAGGCGCACTGGAGGACAGTTTGGGCCCTCCGAGCAGAGTTTAGGAGAATGCACATATTTCTGAATCGTGGACAGCTGCATGAAGCTGGAACATTTCTAACATGAATCTGTGTCCGACCAACAATCCCACATTCAAAGCCTCAGCTGTGGAGGTCAAAGAGGAGCTGAGACTGGACTTCTCACTCCAGCTCTCGTGTTGAGCAAGCCTATCCTCTCGACGCCGCTGGCTGGAGAGCCTGGAACTAGGAAATGCCGTCTGACCACACGGTAACTCAGAGCGCCACACACAGTTGAGAAACGAACCGGGAATAGCTGCGGCAGCCCGCAAGATCAAACTCAGCTGGTCTCGTGCCAGCCCACATCAGCTCACGGCTCAGTTCTAACCCTGAATCCAGCAGCCAAGTCCCCCCTATTCGATCGTCCACGTCACATACAAGTGAATTGTTTACCTGCTTTAAACCTGCCCACTGTCGCTGTGCATCTGCAGAACGCTCTGGAACCCACGCCCACCCCGACCTCTGTCTGACTTAATGTCATGTGGGCTGCTCGTTTCTCCTGGTGTTGCTGCTTCTCATCCCCTGGACATCCACTGAAAACACCTCCAGGCATCAGAGTCACATACCTGTGGAGGAGCAGGGTTACTGCTGTGATGGGGCAAAAGCTTAGCCAGGTACTTTTCAGAGCCTCAAACAGCGAGTGAAATCCTGGACTGAGCAAAACGATCCAAGTGGGACGATGTGGCTGATTTATGCCAACCTCCAAGAGCCGACTTGGCAACGTCAGCGTCTCCTGAGGAGGCGGCCTCTGACAAAAACAGCTCTATATTAATCACCAGTGTTTGAGGCTCTATGAAGCATCACAAATGTGCGTCAGCCCAGCCTTCAAGAAGCAGTTCTCACACAGCGTTATGTTCAAACCTATAAGGTCAAAGACTGTGTGACTGCTGTGGAGATTCCTGATGTCACAGACAGGAGACGCTCATCAGCCGTCCTTTAGCGATGAATGAAAAAGGAAAAAGGAGGGAGCTTGACAGCTACATGCATGCAGGTAAAGTGAGACTGAATGTCATGTTTGGTCTGGAGACAGGAACATTTTCATAATGCAGAACAAGAACGAGCTTCACTGAAACGGTTAATGAAACACTCAGGAGAACCTGGAGCTGCTCCTACCAGAGCTCTGAACAAGCACAGACAGAGAATAAACACCACACAGCTGAAACAGTCGCACACCTCTGCTGTGACCACACGGCGACTTATTTAACGTCTCTGCTGGGGTGAAGAGAAAAGGAAGAGATAATGGATGATGAACGGGAGCAGGGCGGGGCCTCAGAGCCTCAGAGCAGAAAGAAAGATGAGAGAGGACAAAGCGTCCGTCCATCCCTGTCAGTCTTTAGATGTCTGACGTCACAAACCCGTTAAAGGTCATCACAGACAAGTTCATTCATGCTGAGAGAGTTTGTGGGTGTGTCGCAGAAGTGTGACTGCAGGGGAGTGAAAACGACCCTCTGAATTATCGACATGAAGTGACCCCTGAAGTTAGGCACACGGCCATCTTTCATTCATTTATATATGAGCTTCAATCCTGAAGGTCTCTGCACAGATGTGAGTGTTACTGCTAGGAGTCTTTCTCTGCACCACAGTCACTGGAGTTTCTCTCTGTCTCTGCAGAAAGCAGACTCGGTGCTTTGGCCTGAATCGATGCTGCAGACTGTTTGTGCTCTGCTGTTTTTGTTGCTCCTGTCTTTCTAACATCCTGCGATGCCTCTGCACGCAGGGAGCGGTCCAGCGTCTAAATGCAGCGTAACATCAGGGCGGCTGTTTGTACTGAGCAGAAATGATGAAGACAAAAGCAAATAAAAAATAATGAGGCTCAAACGTCCGTCAGTTAATGTCTCCTGTCACATGACTAACATGAAGCCTGCCACCAACACTAAACCTAAATCGCTTCCTGGCTCCGCTCACACATGTCGGCTCCAGCTACAGACAGTCATCACGCTCACCAGGAGCGGAGGTGGACTCGGGACCGTTTCAGGTCTCAGACGGCTGCCTTACAGGGATTACCTGTCCAGCTGGAAGCAGTCTGGCTGCTTGGAATACTTGGTTGAGTTTCCCAGCCCCACTAAAATCGTTAAGCGAGGGTCTAACAGCGACCATCATCAACAATGGCATTGTTAAAAATTCACAAACACAATTTAATGAGAAAAATGTCTAAAAGGAGCCGATCACTGTGTTTGTTTTCAGCTGCCAGCACGCACGAAGAGGCTGTGCCCCCGAGCAGCACCGCAATTAGGGCTGACCCTGGATGAGATTAGCGACCTCCACAGATTCACATCTTGAGAGCACATGTCCGAACAGAGACCACCGTGTCTCACTTCAGCCTTAAGCTTCTCCTGCTCTGATGATCCAGCTCATGAGACCTGAGAGTCTGTGTTGAGGTGACATGTTTGCCAGCTTGAAGGCCTGTGGTACATAGCCGATTATTAGAGATAGGTTGATCATATTTAAGATTGAAGCATTAATTAATGGCAGGACTTCTTTGAGCAGTTTTGTAGGAATGGGGTCTAAAAGACACGTTGATGGTTTGGAGGAAGTAATTATTGAAGTTAACTCAGAAAGATCAATTGGAGAAAAAGAGTCTAACTTAACATCGATGGTACTAAAAGTAGCTGTAGATAATATTACATCTGTGGGATGATTATTGGTCATTTTTTCTCTAATGATAAAAATTTTATTTGTGAAGAAGTTCATGAAGTCATTACTAGTTAATGTTAAAGGGATTGTTGGCTCAGTAGAGCTCTGACTGTTTGTCAGCCTGGCTACAGTGCTGAAGAGAAACCTGGGGTTGTTCTTATTTTCTTCAATCAGTGATGAATAGTAAGATGTTCTGGCTTTGCGGAGGGCTTTCTTATAAAGCAGCAAACTATTTCTCCAGGCTAAATGATGATCCTCTAAATTTGTGACACGCCATTTCCTCTCCAGCTTACGAGTTATCTGCTTTAGGCTACGTGTTTGAGAATTATACCACGGAGTCAGGTACTTCTGATTTGAGGCCTTAGTTTTCACAGGAGCTACAGTATCCAGAGTCGTACGTAGTGAGGAGGTAAAATTACTAACAAGATAATCGACCTCTGTTGGAGTAGCGTTCAGATAGCTGCTCTGCTCTATGTTGGTACAGGGCATTGAAGATGATAACAGTGGGTGGATTATATTCTTAAACTTAGTTACAGCACTTTCAGAGCAGCACCAACTGCAGGCCAACATGGAGGAGGTGGAAGGAGAAGTTACCAGAGGAAATTATGCTGAAGAGCACCACAACAGCACCAAGACAGCCAGTGGGGAAACAGGAAGCAGTGACTGAAATTTCAAAGTAAGAGTCAAGGGATGGACCAGTAGTAGAAGAACGAATGAGTCATTAATCATCCTTGGGTGGTCAATACCTGAGCAGCCCTCCAAAGTAAAGTGTAATCAAGAAAATTATCAGCGGACTCAATGATATCAGTATCCAGACACATGGAGCTGGTGGGAAGAAATCCCTGCAGAAGCCCTCAAAGCAGGAGAACAGAGGTGGTTAGAGCATGGACAGGATGTGTCCAGATACATTTGGCCATTGAATGATCTGATGTGGTTTTTTTTAAGCATGTCTCCATCAGGGAACATTTTGCACCAACCAGCAGGTGGGTGGGCTAAGAAGAAGACAAGTAAACTTTCAAAAAAGAAAAACATGGAGGTCCATCAGGATGCAGACAGTCTGAGTCACTGCAGTTTTAATGTTTAGAGTGAAGAATGCACAGCTTGAAGCTCTGCTGCATGATGTAAAGTCTCTGTCAAACACACAGGACACCCAGACGTCCCGGGGGCCCGTTGGGGGACGCACTTCCCTCCCTGATTAAAGAAGTGTTTGAAAGGCAGATGTTTGTGCTCTGGATAATCTAAACCAAGGAATTTGTTATTCTGATGTATAGAAACCAAAGTTTGGAGCAACTCTGACAGAAAGCAGCCACAGCTCTGCTTTCAGCAGCTGATGGGCGTTTAAACCTTCAGTACCAGCAGACGAATCTTTATGCATCTACTCTGTGAGGTTCAAGGAAAAGCACTGATGAAAAATGCATGGGCTCATCTCAGTACGTTCACTCTTCAAAGAGAACAGTGAAACAACAGAGGCAGCTAAAAGATGGATTTGAGGGATTTGTTCAGAACTTTGGAGCACAGTGAAACGATCCAGATGTTTCAGCCACTCGGCAGCTCATTAACACACTTACAGGCAGAATCTAGAAAAATATGGACTCATGTGGTGAGAAACTTCAGACGGGTCTGAACAAGAAACGTCTTCAAAACGATGCGAGTGTGCAAGCCTTCGAGTCCATCGTTCATCATTGTGTGTTTGTTCTAACTTTGATAGAGGAGGCTAAACTGGTCAGACAGGCAACACTCAGAGAAATTTAAAAAAGTCTACGTTTGGTTGGAAAGCAAAGAGCAAAGAGTCTTTTTTTCTAAAGAATAAATTTCAGTGTGAAAGAACATCTGTTTCTTTTTCCTTTTAACAATCTGAAATGCAAATCTCAGCCCGGTCATCTTTTATCTACCACTGAAGTTATCAGAGGTTTATATTTCCAACATGTTTAAACTGTTAATGACTGAAAATCCCGGGTCACACAGATCTGTCATATCTGGTTTCAGTCCCGGTTCAGGTTCTTCACTCAGCATGGAAACCTGTCAGCGTGTTTGTTCACTCAGGGAAAGCCAATGTTTCCATGGCTACAAACTCCAGGGGCTGGTTATTCTGACCAATGAGAGTCTCCTCAGTTTAAAACGCTTCCTGAGATTACATCTCACCAAATCCAGCCCTACTGTTGCTTTTCACTGGAAATGCAGATCCGAGATCTGTGCCGATTACTCTTACCAATCCTTCAAACCGGATCCAACCAGTCACAGCAACCAGTTAATTTCAGGATATTTCTAAAGTACAAACTCGGTATCAGATGCACCAATTTGCTAAATCAGATCTTAATTATAAGGGAAAATTTCACTACTTCAAAAACAGCCGAGAAGAAAAACGTGCCATGCATTTGTTATTCATTCGTCTCGTCAGCTCGTTTCAGCCCTCTGCTTTTGTTCTGGGAGCTACTGAGGTAGCTTTGACTCACAATTTATCTTTCTCTGGCTCTTCCTGCAGCCTCTCTGAACTGAAGGCAACCCGACTTCTTAAGTTCATGAAGATGTTTCACCTCATCCGAGTGGGTTCTTCAGTTCTGAAAGCTGGCCAGGCCCGGATATTCCTAGTGGGCTCATCACCTTGCAGGTGGTCCAGAGGCTTGACGACCTACCCTGACCAGCTGACATCTGCGTCGAGGTGTGGTCAGATTTATTCAGGGCCTAAACTTCTGGGATTCGTTTTATGCATGTTTCTCCCATTATTTAGGATTTTGGAGATGTGAAAATAAAAATATGCACAGCTGTAAGAGTAATACAAACACAATGGAAGCACTGTAAACATGCGTTAGCTAACCAGCAGGCTGGTGTTATTGATTTGGACCAACAGAGTTATAATCATTAAAAAAGCCAGAACCGTCAGCAGCCCTCCAAACTTCATGTCTGGCAGCTCTGACGAGGTGTCCCGCATTAGCTTAATTTACTGAAAGTGTGTTTAAAATGGAACGAATATTAATGGAGCCTGAAAAGAGGGCAGTGAAGTGAAGGTTCAAAGCTGAGAACTACATAAAACTAAAATCCATCAGCATGTTCTTGTTCAGAGGTGGGAAACCAACCAAAGCTCTGTTACTTAAAAATATTTGTGGTTTTCCAGAATTCTCAGCGAATACCTCTGGGGCTAAAATCTGATAATGGTAGTCACCACAGAAAACAAACAACGTAAATTACAGAGTATTGTTAATGCACCGAGGACATAAACTGGCTCAAACATCAGGCCGGTGCAGCCAGAGACAGCAGCAGGAGTCTGAGCTGATTCAGTCTCTGTGCTGAAGGTGGTTCAAACCAGGAAGTGATGATGTTAGTAACAGGAAACAAGCTGCTGAGAATCACCCCCTCACCAGCACCACTTCAGTGCACGTGTCCGTTAAATGTGTGGAAGTCTGAGTGCATCAGCACAGGTTTGAAACTGTGAAGTCTCATCGTTGTCTCCTCGCATTTCCTCGTCATGTGACAGCGTTGGATGTGTATGATGGACATGGATAATAACATAGATGTATGCAAGTGTGACCCCAAAGCTTCACATTGCAGCATTTTCAAGTGTTCCTCATATTTTTTATTTAATTTAATTATTTTATTATTTTCAGGATGAACTGATGTCATCTTGATTTCTTCTGCTACAGACTCAGCACAGCCATCAGGTTCAGGCAGCAGCTTCAGCTGCACGGATGTGTTTGCTGTGTTTGGGATCGTTAGGTTTCAACAGAATTTGTCCTTTCAAGCGAGGAATACTCCACTAGTGGCTCATCACCTTCAGAATACAATAGCAGAGTTTTCAATCTAGCAGGTGGTGTTAATGGAGTAATGAGTGCTGAACGGTTGTAGGTACGGTTGCACTAAATTCAATAATTACATTAGTTATAGTTATGTTGTTACTTGCATTACAAATGTTCTTCAGTTCAGACTGAAAGAAAAAAAAAAGTTTTTTTTTCACGGCGGGGTACGCCGGCGTGTTTTGTTGAACGGACCCAGAAGCAGACACTGAAGAGGAGTTGCAGGGTTTAACAAAAAGTGATCCTTTATTTGGATGATGGCACGTGAAAAACATGGAAACTAGGAAAACTATAAAACACTGAGAAAAACTGTGAAACACTATGACTGTGACTATGGTGGAGTTAACAGACGACCTGACAAAAACACACAGAAAACAGAGGACTTAAATACACACAGGAGGTGATCAGGGGAAGTGGGAACACATGGGGAAACTGACATGAACCTAATGACAGGACAGGGGAAGTGAAACTAAACACAATGAACAAAGAACACAAGACTCCTTCAAAATAAAACAGGAAACATGGAGAAAAAATACAATAATCAACAAAATAAAACTAAAATGCACACAGCACTGGGTCGCAATCAGCTGGAAGGGAGAAAATGGTGGAGCACTACAGCAATACAGTTTTTGAGGAGCGGAGATGTGGATGTTACTTTTATTTTTATTGCACAACAGGTCAAGAGTGTGACAGTAAAATGCATTGGACAGAAGCTGCTAACACAGCTTTGGGTCTTTGCAAGTGTCTGCACAGACAGCATGCTAACGCTAAGTTAGCCAAGAACCCACACTGATGTTAGAGCTGAGCGCATGCAGACCCGAGCCCCGCAGCCAGAGCCTGAGTGATGAGCAGTCAGGCTGCAGCCTCCGTTTCTACCTGTGGCGATCACTCTGAGTTCTCTGTCCGCTGGTTTTCAACTTCGCTTTGTGGGTTGAGATGTAAACACTAAGACAAAGATCTGAATCAGGAGGCTGATGTGGATATTTATGAGTAAGATATGTAGTGCCATACTTGTGGATTTCAGGGCGAATGGTTGGTATTTAGAATGCATATATTTGTCCCAGGCAGTAAAAACATGAAAGTGCTGATACATCATTTGATTTTTGTGTTTTAGGCGAACGCAGGCATTTATATTTGCATCATAAATCAATGTCACAAAATTCACCAGAAATTAAATTTCTGATGCAGGGAAGGACTCCAAGACCCTCCACAGAACCATGTGGTCCTGGTTCTGATGCTTTTCTTTGTAAAACACTTTCTGACATGTTTTTGAGGAGCTACGGAGACAGAGCTCTTCATTAGGAGCCTTCTGTGTTTCATGTTGCTGGAAACTGACTGAAACTGAATTCCGACATGCTGTGTTTTCAGATGCTTTTTTATGTTTTCCTTTTGAACACTGGAGCAGCAGCTTTTTCAGCACTTTTTAATGTGAGAAAGCCCCTTTTGACTTGTTTGTTTGCATTCTTGGTCAAAGCTCCCATGAAAATAAAAATGCTAGCAATGCTAAGAAAACATCAAAGGGAGAATTTGAGGACAAATGTTCCCCGTGTGAGAGAATATCAAACAGCAAACTCGAAGGAATCAGAACTAAAACCGATAGTTATCTGCAGGAAACTCCTCATTATGGATTTGTTGCAGTAACATCCTGGAGAAAGCCGGAGCTAAAGCTAATTATGTAATTACTTCCTGTCACAACTTAAACTAAGCAACAACATATGAAAACCACAGAGAGGATCAGAGACGACCCAACATCAGCTTCAGCCACTAATAAAACTCCACGATGAGCTTCACAAACCAACAAAAGTCACCGCAGCAGCCAGAGTGGAGGAGGTGAATCCCTCTGAGGCGAGATTAAAGCACCAAAGAAGAAGAACAAAGATTCAAGCATCTGTGATGAAATGTTAATTAAACACTGAAGGTTTCACAGCTTATTTCAAGTGCTCAGTATATGTGTGCAGTGAATCAGCTGGGAGGTGCAAGGAGAAACCAAACAGTTGTCACATGTTTATGAACACTCATGGCCAATGATAGAAGTGAAGAGACTACCTGGCAGAGAGTCGGCGCTCGGCTCGAGGACACTTCAGCTGGATGACGGGTGGTCAGGAGACTCTGATGATCCTGGATCACAAAAACAAAAAAGAAGAGTCAGCATCAGCAACCAGTAGCTTCACCTGCAACACTGCCTCGATATGCCAAACGCTCACTCACAGGAGGAACTCTGGGTTTATCTAATTAACCTCGTTGGTTTTAGACATCTGTTCAATGAGGAGCTGCAGCTGCACAGAGACCTATGTCCACATTTCCATCATGCAGCTTGGTTTCTGCTTTGGTCAAAGGGCCATCTAACGTGTAACTTCAGAACTCAGCCGTGAGATCAGCTGATCTCGTTGCCAGATGTCATTAGCTGGTGACCTTCATTGGATTCAGTTTGGAAGTTTTCTGCTGGATGTTACATCGAAGCTGCGTTCCCCTGCATACAGTTGCTGCACAGCTGCAAACCTCTTTTCATGTTGTATCAGAATGATGTTGCATCTCCTGTGACTGGTGCTGCTCTGCACTGGGACTAAAGCTGTCATGTTTGAAGTGCAGGTATTCCTTCATGTTCTGTCTAGGAAACCAGTGCTAATTTACATGTTGCAGCGGGAAGCAGCAAACCTTCAGACTGTAAGTCAAACAAATCAAAACTAAAACAGCGTTTGGTTTCCTCGTCTTCATGTGCTCGACTCTGAGGTTTATTTGAAGTGCCAGTACCCTTTTCCTGGTCATGTTAAAGTACAGACAATGTCAGATTCGATGTCTGTTGTTCTAGACTCTGAACATTCACCAAGCAGCAACAGCACAGTCACAGAAAACTGCACAGCAGCTGAAGTCTGTTACATTTAGGGTTAGGGCAGAGCTGTTTACCAAAAGGACTTCACAGGTGTTCCTGCAGTTTGCAGCAGGGGCGCTAATGAAACATTAGCAAAGAAGATGCAGCAGCTGAAGGCTTCACCTCAGCTAATTCCCTGAGCTGGATCCTCTTTCAATTTACAACAGTCGCCTTGAGGCACTTTATATTGTAAGGTAGACCCAACAATCATATGACCCCCTATGAGCAGCACTTTGGCGACAGTGGGAAGGAAAAACTCCCTTTTAACAGGAAGAAACCTCCGGCAGAACCAGGCTCAGGGAGGGGCGGGGCCATCTGCTGTGATTGGTTGGGGTGAGAGAAGGAAGACAGGATAAAGACATGCTGTGGAAGAGAGACAGAGATGTTTGTGCTGTTGGAGCCTTTTGGAGCATTTTTAATGACATCAAGTGACCAATATGTAACCCAGTTCCTAAAATCATCTCAAACAAAAGAGAAGAAAAAGTAAAACATTTTATGTTCATTGTTCCTGTTCTTACTGTCCTTGTTTAATAAAAGTGAAACGAGATCAATACATTTATTTAAACATGGAAGGGACGCAGATTAAATATGATATGCTCTGGTCAAACAAGGGTTAAGTTTTCTCAGAGGGTTGATGAGCTCTGATGAGAGCCTATTGTTTTACTCCACTCCTCGCATGTCAGCCAATCGGTGAAGCTCTATGCAGCTCTTGTCCCTCCTTAGTGCCAGCTCCCAAGTTTGCAGTCTCTTGCTTCTACAGCCGAACAGAGCAGGCGGACTAAAACTTTGCTATCGAGGGCAGAGCGAAACCGGAAGGTTTACTGAGCTGTGGCTTTACGTAAACGCTGAGCATACACTCGACGGCGGTAAGCTAAATGTGGCTAATCAGACACGTGATGTGCGGAGTGTGGGTACAGTTGTTGGATGTCTCTGAAACGCACTGTTGCTATGTTAGTTAGATCGTTGACCAAGTCATTAACATGTGAAAGCTGTAAATGTTTAAAGCAGCTAAAAGTAACTTTATGAGAGATAATTGTAAGCAGACTTTATCCTGCTTCCTGTTTAATTTTGATGTCAATCTGTTGTTTTAGAATACTCAGTATTGAATACTTGGAGGTAATTTTTAGTGTATTTCCACTTGTACTAGTAGGCCTATGGTACAAGCAGGATTAAGCACATCTATTTTAATACTCCTATTTGTGGACTGAGTCCTTGTGTTTACATGTTATTGAACCTGATTGTTTGCACTTTGTTCAATTTCTGATAAGCATTTGCATATTATTCCATTTCTTAGAAGGGGTAGTATACTTATTTATTTGTGATTAGATATATATGTACAGTGAGTTTATTCTGATGAATGTAATTAATGTTTTACAATGAAAGTGAATTATATGGTGACTATAATTCCTGAATGTTTGAAACCTTGTAGATAATCTTTAATGTTACTGCAGGTTACAAACAAGTATTGAACCTTGATACTGTGAAATTTTGGATATTGATACTTTGAAACTTGATATTTTAATGTTGTACAACATGACTGAACTGATGATGATTGAATTGATGATAGCTGATCTGAATAGTAGTTACTGCACTGTGACACTACTTTAGTTTAATTTGTGAGAGTTATTCGTAAATTGTTCGTGACATATATTTGACCATTGTTTATAGGTCAGGTTTTTTATATGGGATGAATCCAAAGACCAGGTCAGCGATTCCAGAACCCAGAGTGTTCCAGTGTTCACTGGATGGCGAGCCGACCCAAGATCCTAGGAGACGATATACATACACACGCACACTCATTTGCACATTGATGGACTACTACCTCTACTGTACGAGTAGTACGGTAGGATAGACAATCACACACACTCTTACCATTGGACGGACTCTATTGCGATACACCCGTTTGTCATGGGCCCCACCGGTACCATTTGGACTTAAAAAAGACTAATACTTTTACTTGTGCACAATTTTATTTTATTCTATTGTTTTTGCTACTTTGGGGGAGAATTTTATACTTGAAGTTCTGTTAAAACCTGTTGTAACACTGTGTTGTTTACAAAATCCTTTTAAAAGGCTTAAAATCACTAAAGCACTTTTAAGCCACACAACTGTGTTTGTCTGGTTTCTCTGCCATTCATGTACCAGAGCTCTAAGAGTCGTTCTTTATCTTCTGATACTAGCCCAAATTACTCATTACCTTGGTAGTTATCCATTGGTTCTGTATACAACTCCACATAAGTGCTACAAATAACATGGCTGCTGTGAGGTCACTGTGCTAACAGACAGTCCAAGAAGGCAGAGCTCTGGTTTTGCAGAGTAAAACTCTAAGCACTAATTAGCAGGAACCTGTTTTTGTGTGATGCTCCCAGCTTGAGAATTAAGCTAGCTAGCATTAGACGATAGACGAGCACTCCACCCTCAAATTAAAATTCTTACTTCTGGTACAAAAATCTAACACGGCTGCAGCTAGAATGCTAACTGAGGCTTTAAAACGTGGTGTCTGAAACCTGTAGATGCTGTTTTATTAATGAAAGTAACAGGTGTGTGTTCTTTGGTAAGAAGTAACAGGAGTTCTTTCAGGTTTGTTGCACTAACAACCCGACCACAAAGCTGATGCCTACACCATGAGTCAGAAATTACCAGCAGCTTATTGCTAAGCTACATCACAAGACATTAACATTTTCACTTTTGAAAACAAGGTGGTCTGAGTGATGCGACCACCCAAGACAGATTTTAAAAGTGTGAACAGTTTCTATAATACTGTACGAGATACTGTAGGAGGCTCAGAGTGAAGTTTCTTCAAGTTCAAAAGGAAAAAACAGTGAAGAAAGATTCACATTTTACATGAAGTGTGGTAACTCTCAAAATGACTTTCCTGTTGTGCTTAGGACAGTTCATGATGCCAGACTGTGTCATTACAGTTTTTGTGGTGAATACTGAAAAGGGTTCGTGTTAACCAAAACCATAGCCCTGGTCTCCAAACGTAACCAATGGAAATAAAAATATGAACAAAGAGAAAAAACTGATGAAGAACAACAACAATGGTCCCACACCACTTCCAGTCTCCCCAGTGAAATTCCTGTGTTTGCGAGAGCCGTCACCAGCCCCGCCTCCTCTCAAACGGGAATGTGCTGATCTTTGAACATGCATTGGTGCCAGCGCAGGAGTCACACAGGAGGACATATTGGAGGGTTAAAGAGTGTGATGTCATCAGCTGTTATGAAAACAGGACAGGGGGCTGGAAGTATCGCGTACAACCTGAAGTGTCAATTATAAGTCACTGAATCTTAAAGCTGTGTTGATTTGATACAGATGTTAGCTGTGGTAAAGGGGCGGAGCCAGGATGAACATACTGAAGATCAGCTCGGGAGAACAGACTACATCCTGATGACGGGGTCATGGAAACACGTGATTATAGGGAATATTACTCTCTGTTTTCTCACAAGGAAAGAAAGCATTCGAGAAGACGTGGAGCTCTGACAGTCCTGTTTAATGGAGACATTCGTGTTAAAGTGGACCTAGCGTGCTTTTCATTATTTCTTGTCATGCCTCTTTAGCCTGTGGTGGATGTTCATATTAAACACGGATGGTTCCAACACTGAGCTCAGTGCATGTACAGTAATCCCCATGAGCCCAAAGCTCAGCTTGCAGACTGCTTTCTTTTAATCTGTTTGATGTCACAGAAGCCACACCCACCTCAAGCCCTCTGTTTGTCAGGGGCAGCCAATCAGAAGAAGGGTAAGAACAGCTGTGGCCCAGTGTAAGATAAAGCCGGCTTATTTTGGACAGCTAATCATGCAAAGCTGCTGAGTCTATGAATCAAAGTACAGATTATGGCGCACTGACGAGATTTAATTTCCATTCATGTGAGGATGAATCCACCAGCCGGAGCACTGGACGACCACTTTTCAGTTTTTGCTTCACCCTCCAAAGTTCCTGCTGATCCACCAGTTTAGCATGTGTACAGAGAAAATACACAAAACCAAAGGCACTTCCTGCTGTGAGGCCAGTGTCCTGCCCCAGAGCAGATAAACAGGAAAAAATTAATCAGATATGAGCGGAGGAGTGGCGTGTCTGCAGGGACGTCTCTGCTTCCAATAAACAGACTCAACATGTGCACGAAAGCCTCCATCACACCTGCTCGGCTCATCTGCTCTCAGGCGACCGCCGGGACGACGAGCTCTCTCCTAATTTGGCATCTCGATGTATGCTCCTTTCTTTCAGTGAGGCGTAAACTCAGTCTGTTTGTTTCATCCAATCAGAGGTCAGCTGACAGGACAAACTATCATCGGTGCTTTTTATAGTGTCACTGAGTTAGTACCTGGAGCTTTTTTTAGATTTTAATTGTTTAAAACAGCAGAAATATAAACAACACAGAATGTCTGCGCCATCAGCTGATGCTCTGTGAATATAAAACAGGCCAGCTGCAAAAACTGAGTCAGCGAGAGTCACAGTTTAAACTCTTTGCCGGATGCACAAGTTTCAGCTCATTTCAGAACATCAGAAGATGTTAAAAAGACGCTGAAACTAACTGTTTCTGTTCATGTGCCAAAACTAAAACATCATAAGACCCTGCTGCTGCAGCTACTGCAGCTGCTGCTGCTGCAGCTGGGTTCATGTTTCCAGAATAAAACAATGAAAGTGGGACAGACGATCTCTGACAGCTCAACTATGGTGAAAACTTCACAATCATTCCCTCCAAGTAGGATGATTACACCTACAAGTATGATTGTGTTTCTTTAGTCAGACAGTGAATGTGCCTCACATCGTGTCACATGGATTATGATTCAGTGTGAGGCATTCATGAATCATGGCCAGCTAACAAACTGATTTAGTGCCTGATGGAGTGGAAGCAAGTAAGAAAAAGGAAAATTCGAGTGAAAACAGGACAGAAAATTTACTCCAACTCCGAGACCCCAAACGCTCGTCCATCGAGAACACTCGGGAGCAAAAACAGGAGTTCAGACCCGGGCCCACCCCGCCCTGTGCATCACTGTAAATATAACAATATCATATTAAATTATGTAATTGTTTTGAATTCAAAATCCTGCTCCTCACATACAAGGTCTTAAATAATCAGGCCCCATCTTATCTTAATGACCTTGTAGTACCATATCACCCTATTAGAGCACTTCGCTCTCACACTGCAGGCCTACTTGTTGTTCCTAGAGTATTTAAAAGTAGAATGGGAGGCAGAGCCTTCAGTTTTCAGGCCCCTCTTCTGTGGAACCAGCTTCCAGTTTGGATTCAGGAGACAGACACCATCAATGACAGAAATCCACCTGTGGGCCTCCGATTTTCTAGTGTTAGTGACCACACAGGTCGCCTGACAGGAGGCAAGCTGTCCTTAAATCCAAGCGGTCCAGCTCACTGCAGTCTGTGACTGTTGCTGCCAACTGGTTGGATTCTACACATAAAATATGCCGAGCTGGATCGTTCCGCAGAGGCTACGTCACTGTTTGTGGAGGAATTTCTGAATTTGTGCTGCTTATCACATCTCACAGAGACGAGATGTAGAGCAGACACACACACACATATGTGGGGAGGGGTCTCATTCTAATCTCATCTTCTGATTGGTCCATGCCTTCACAAACTCTCCCCGCTAATGACTTTACATTGAGAAATGTAAACTCTGACCAAATAAGGCCCAACAGTCTCTATTCTGCATCACTCACACACACACACACACACACACACACACACACACACACACACACTTTTATGGCTCACAGGAGGGGATCTAAACCATAAAATGAGCAGGTCACAGTTAAACCCAGCATACATGACTGCAGTCGACAGTGTGGGCGTGTCCATTGTTGTGGGTGTGGTGTGTTAGATCAGTGTCATAAACTCATTTCTGGTTAAACTGTGGCGAGTGGAAAAAAGTGGAAACCCTCACCCTCAGTGTTCAGAATAAAAGCTTTCTTAAACTCTCTCACAGCTCCACAGGTGGACGCTGCACATCTTTAAACAGGACTGTAACTCGTAGCACCATACGAATAATTAGTGCCACTTAGTCACATCCCAATAAAACGTCCCTCAGAGGCCACGCCCCTAAGAATGCAAACTTGATACAGTTTAAAAATTCTCCCTGTCCAGCTGTTATGGAGGGGGGACGTAGCTACAGGACAGCTGTTTGTGAAGGTGAATGAGATATGAGGCGATGTGGTTGTCACGTAAATGTTTCTTCTGAACATAAACCTCTGCATAAATGAAACTCTGCAGGCTCACTGACAGGAAACAAGATTTTAGCGACTGCTGCTCTTTAAGAAGAGGCCGAGAGCGTCGAGGAAATCCTGGAGAGCGGTGCTGATTCTGGAATGTTCTGCTGGAGCTGAGGGAATGAGACTCCAGCATAAAGATGACGTCACTGCGGACACATTTTAGGCTCCTATATGATGAAAGTGTAGAGCACCATCCAAAGACTGAAATGGAAACCAGATGAGCTGCAGCTGGAGAGGATGGGGGTGGGATGCTTCACTTCAGCGACGCAGAGCGGCTCACAGTATGGAAGTTCAACAGTGACAACAACAGGAAACAAACCTGCAGAGAAACTAATCTTTGTTTTACAGATATCAGCTTTATCAGTTTCATTTGTTCTGTTTTAAATATTAGTCTACAGATAAGAACACATTATTAACCACACAGCACACAGTTTCAACACTGAGCTTTTACATTCACAGCCTCAGCTCTGCAGTCAGCAGAGCTTTGAGATTCCACAGTGTCCGTGGACGTCTGCTGAACGTGTGCATCCCTGCGAGCTCCGGCAGAGCCTCGGCACGCGCTGAGACTCGCACGGCCATCCTCAGCCTCATCCTTAAAAACAGTCTGACTTCCTCTCCAACACATTTGTTTGAGTATTATTTGATTATCCAAACTTTGTCTGTTTTTGGTGTTTTTTAGTGCTAAATTGTCTTGTCTGAATTTTTATTTGGCACATTAAGCTCGATGTTACTCAAAGGCAGTGACTTGTGTAGTGGACGTATGTTTGTCTCCTACCCCAGAATTCCTCAGATTAATGCTGGGATGGATTTCATGACTCCTGGTTGAGCGGAAGACCCACAAACTTTGATGAATGAATTAAAAAACAAACAGAAACATACAGTGCGATCTTGGTGGTCTTGGCAATATTCAAATGAGCTCATATCAGGGGCCCGAAAGTAACTAAAATAATACCTCACAAAATGATAAGAAGTGTTTTCATTTTATATTTTGTGTTTGACTGTAACAGACGGTCACATCTTGTTTCAATATTTTAACTGACTGTTTTGTGTCCTTTTAAATGAAAGTAATAAAATTTTCATAGAATTTGTGCGAATGTTGTTTTCTCAAGATTATATTTTTAGCATCTTCATCCCAGTGATGTTTAGGACGTTAGAAACAGAGGAACTGATCAGAAATAGGGGTAAAAAAAAAAGAATTTCCTGATTCAAATCGACTTTAGTCTGAATAAATCGATCTCGATTCATTAAATCCTGAATGGATTTATAAATATAAATGTACTTTATCAGAAACTCCAGAATCTCAGGTTAAAGCTAACCAAACTATTTCTACAACCAGCAAACAGCTCAAACAGGAAATGAGAGCAAACACATGTAAACACAGAGCGTGGATCGTCCACAGACACGCCGTCGGGGCTGAAACACTCACAGATTCTGAAGCTGAAGGTTTCATCACTCTGACCAAAACTGACTGAACCAGCAGCGAAAGAAGCTCAAACTACGCTTCACGTCTGAGAAACATCGTCATGAATTCTCTGACTTTGGCTGCTTTACTTCCTGCACAGCTCTCTCTCTCTCAGTGCACTCAGAGACCAGTTTACCATCACATCTCTGTTTTCTGCATTATTCTCTGCTCATCACGCCGCAGCCTGCTGCTGTGCTCAGTGCTGTCGGCCTCTGACGGCAAAGCCTCATCTCTGCTGTTCAAACTGAAGACATTGAGACTTAAACGATTGCTCAGCTGTGTCTGTAATCAAACTGTGACTCTGCTTCACTTCAGCAGCATCAGGTCATGTTCACATGTTGATTCATGGTTTGCTTCAGTTTTTGATCGACTGCAGAATATTTTGAAGGTTCTTTGCTATAAAAAGCCAGAACAGGAAAATCTGCTTCCTGTTTTATCCTCAGTTACTTTGACACAAAGACGTCTGCTGTGATGCTCACACCTCTGATGGAGTCTCACAGTGTCAGCTTGGTTTTATAGATATAAAGTATGGATATGTGCTGATAAATGATCAGAGTTATAATATTTCAGACTGAGTGTGAATCGACTTGATTATAGAAATCAGTGAGGACACCCAGCCCTAATCAGAAAGTATTGATCTTCCATGCATTCTGGCGCCGACTCCACCCGAGCCTCCAGCAAACTTTTCTCATGCAGTGAACGCTAACAGCCGATGATTTTATAACCTGAAATGTGAAAAGCTGACTCTGAGTTTCGACACTCAGCACTTTGATTATGATAAAAAAAACAAAACTGATGTCCTTGTTAATTTCCAGCAGGAGTGCCAAACAGTTTCTACTGAAAATGAAAAAATGGATTTTGGATTTTAGAATATTTGAGACATTTCAGAGTGAGCAGTATTCTCCTTCAGATGAAGTCACAGGCACACTGCAGCATCACAGGCTGAGGCTAACAAAGCCAAAGTCTACAAACAGCAGGTAACAAAACCATAAAACCCAACGAGCAGAAGAAGCCTGGTCTTTTGTTTTTTACAGACTTCTGATGATCACCAATAAAAAACTGCACCTCATCACGTCTCAGTGATGAACCACAAAGGTAAAACATCTGAAGGACTAAAAATGAAACAATCGTCACAAAAACCACTGCAGGAAAAAAAACGTTGCATATTTGGAGTATTAAAAAGCCTCCATAGACTCATTTACTTCAGAGATAAAATGCAAATAATGTACTTTAAATCCATCTGCTAGTCTGCAGTTGCTTTGCATGCATAATAATCATTAGTAGTAATGAATAATTTCCCCACACTTGTCCTCCTTTAAAGGAAACATTCATAGGTAAGAGTCACCTTTCTACAGCTTTACACTATATTCATGTTAAAACTGAAATAAAGGAGTTCACAGTTTAAAACTGACGAGTTTCTGAACTAATGAAAACTCAACTTTGTGCACAAAGAAGCTGCATGAACATCAGCCTTTGAATCAAAGCCCCGCACTATCTGCTCTTTTTCCCCAATTAAATGGCTGCAGCCATCCTACCCATGCACAGGAGACACTTACAGTTGTGCCGCTCTGCGTCCGTACCCTCACACATACAGCACACGAGTCCTAAAGCCATATAGGGAGCTGTAACTTGTTCTGCAGGAAACGCCTTCCTGCTGTCTCCACTCCTCCCACCAGCCTGCAGAGGGGGAGAAGTGATTGCTCATGTGAGTGTAACTCATATAACTAAAGAAACCAGGTTGGTCTGTGGAGTTTGCATTTTCTTCTGCAGGAAACCTGCTTCCTGTTTTCTTCCTTGAACTTTTGAATGGGCGACATACTTGGTTGCTTCTTGGTTGTTTCAGAGGACACACACTTGTGGGTTCTTCAGAGGGTGCTGATATAACAAGTGTACAGACGTTCAGATGAACCAGACCAAACATAGTGTGTGCTTACAGCTTTGACTTCATCGATTATCAGCGCACCTCATTCCCTCATTATTAGCTCATTATGTGCTTCTCTAGGAAAATCCCGCCTTCTTCAGAGGAACAGACCCTGCATACTGTAAACCCACTTTGGAAATAACCCAAGACCCTGGTACAGGCCCCGCCTTTTCCTTGGAGCCCCCATGACAGGAAACTGGTTCCTGGTGCCAATAACAGTCAGCGACGGTCCGATTCTGGCAAACCTTCACCGCACCGCCTCGAAAATGAGACGACTCCCACTTTCCCAACATCTGCTCGAGAAACAAAAAGACTTATTGACTTATTGCAGTGCACTTGTTCACTGGGGAAGGTTTTTCTGCCCTACAAGAAAATCCAAGAAGAGAATTCTCATCACTGAAGCAGCTTAAAGCGAAACATGAGCCACAAACCCCATCTGCCTCCATCTCACCCTGTCCCGAGGCCAAAAGGCAAAATGTTTCAGCTTGTACACATCTGGATGTGCATTAAGAAATCGGACTGTAAACTGAACGCTGATCAATGACATTTAAAAACTAAAATCCTATCAGAAACAGGAGCTCGGACTTCCTGGAGTCCCGAACCCTGAGGCTGCCACTGAGTTTTATATTTGGTATTGTTTCTTTACTGGTATTTTTTGTCTTATTTGTAGTTTGGATCTTCCTGGATTGTTTTACTTATGTTTACGTTCTCAGATCCTCATAGATGTAGTATAGCCTGTGTGTTATGGGTTGGTGTGTTTGGGGTGTGACAAAGGAGACACAGGAGAGAGAAAACTAAGGTGTAACAAAAAGTGAGCCATTTATTAGGCTGATAGCAAAAACAAAATCAAGGCAAGCGAACTGGAGAAAGTAACCTGAAACCTAAACTGGGACAAACTAAAGCTATGACATGAACACAGCCTGAACAGGAACATGAGGAAAACCTGAGACATGAAACACACGAACCGACACTGAACAGAGGGAGACAGGGAAGTGGAAACACCTGGAAACACAGCTGACACAAATGAACCTGAACGCCACAGAGGAAGTAAAAGTAAACACACCGAACATGGAACAGCAGACTCTTCATGGGGAGACACAGAACACAAGGAGAGACTCATGGAAACAGATAAGGGGGACGAGTAACAGTAAAACAGAGGACAAGACAGACTTATACAGGAAACAGAAAAGACACACATGGAGACATAAAGAAACCTAACTAGACTCAACCAAACCCCAACTAAAATAATAACACAAGAACTTCACATCGTTAAACAAACATCACAAAATAAACTGAAAATACTGGGTCACAGATCCAGGCCCTGACACTATGATTCTGCTTGTGTTGTAGTTTTTAGTCCTGGAGTTTCTGGTTTAGTCACCTCCCCGTGTTCCTGGTGTCAGTTTGTAGAGTCTGCCGTCTGTTTCTTTACTTCCTGTTTTTTAGTTTCTCGTGCTCGGTGATTCGTTTTTCTCTCCTCGTTTCTTGTTGTTTTGATTGAGTTCAGCTGTGTTTCCCAGGTGTCTGCTCTCTGCTCATCAGTGTCCTGTGTATTTAGAGTAGCTGTCTTCCCTTTAGTCTTAGTCAGTGTATCTGTTTCCTCCAGCTTAGTTAAGAGTTTACGCTCTTTTTGCTCTTTGCTGTATGGGCATTCTCCCTGTTTGCACTCTGGGTCCTCACTCTCAATATGATCTGCACTGTCTCCAGACTTTGACTCGTCGACACTCTGTTACAGTGACCTCACAGCAGCCATGTTATTGGTCACATGATGTCATTAAACATGCTCCAAAAGGCTCCAACAGCATAAACACGGTCCACAGGTCCAGTTCAGGTCAAGCTAGCAGACAGCTAGCATCTAAAGCTGCCTGTGTCACCATCCACCTGTCAGTCAAAGAGGCCACGCCCCTAATAATGCACCGGGTAGATTATTTGTTGGTCACAGGGGTAAAGTTACCAGAAAATAGCAAAACTGTTCAGGAAACAGTCAAATCTGCTGAAATGAAGAGAAATACCTGCATCAGCCTTTAAAACCCACACAGACAAACGTGTTAGTCACGCTGCTTACACACTGACATCATGGAGCTGTGACTCTCAGAGACATTAACAACATCTTTAAAATAAATTAAAAAAATAAACACTGCTGGAAACAGCTGTGTGTGTGTGTGTGCATGTGTGTGTGTGTACCGAGGGGAGATGTTCATTTAAAGTTGTTCGAGACATGTCCTGCTGTGATGGCGGCTCAAATATTCCTCTTACTCTCAGTCTGGGACCAGACTTCGGCACTTCCTGTGATCCAGACAGTTCTATATGTAACAGATCTTTGTTGGTGTTTTCACGTCAGTGTTATTCATACAGCACCAACAGCAACGGCCACCTCAACGTGCTTTATATTGTGAGGTGAAGCCCCTACAAGAACCCAGCGTTTGAATGATTTCCTGCGGCTCTTTTATTCTTCGGTGCTCCTTCTTGCACTCCTTGATGGCTGAAGGACTGTGAGATATTATTTCACTTCTACAGTTTACTGAGTGCTGGAGGAGCTTTGTAGAACTGTTCTATTAGCAGCTGTATGAGAAACACCTCACTGTGTAAAGACCAAACTGTTGTGATGATGCTGATTGCAGCATGCGCACATGGAAAGGTGGGAGAGCCGCGCCATGCTGCCAAACACAAATTACACATGAAAAAAAGACTTCTTTTGTCTACAGTGCTCCTAATTAATCTAATTTTCTAAAGCAGGATAATTAACCACGTCTGCTGTGTGTCCACTTTAATATCCGCTTGTAAAAACTCTGGGGACATTTTACAGATGTTGAAAACACCACATATTTAGGCAGCAGGGTGTTTGTGTCTGTCAGGAAATATCAGAGGCAGCAGCTTCTGTGAAACACGGCGCTCATCGTTACGGGTTCACAGACAAAGAGAATCCACCCGGTCCTGGTGCTGGCCCGGGTCTCCAGGAGCCCCGAGCAGGAAACACTCTGATATGTGACGGCGCAAACGGCGGATCGTCGCGGCCCAGCCGGATGCTTCTTATCAGAGTCTGCTGCTCTCAGCAGTGACTGTACTGTGGCCATAATGACGTCGAAACATAAACAGTACAGTATCCTCTCTGATACTGACACAGGAATTCAAAAACACTTTGATAAGATGAAGGAAGATGACATGAGAGGGTCACGAGCCTCAGCAGCAAACACAAACCGACGAGTGACATCACCGTGATGTCACCTATTGCATCATCAGTCACTGACAGACGTTCAGCTTTAGGACTTCGGGGCTGAATCCTTCTGGACCTTCGTGTTTTCCTCGCTTGCTTTTCACTTTCACCCGCTGGCGATGTTTACAGGTTGGAGATGATTAACGATTAGCTGTGTTTGGGGTTAAAATGATCTCGTTCTGGATTTAGTTTTTAACTGAGAGACGCACGACTGGTCAGATTTTAAGCGCGAGCTGAAACACGTCCCAGGGCGAATGAACCACGCTTACATCAGCCCACGGCTGCAGAATTGTGCGGGCCTCGCTCTGCTCTCACACCACGAGCAACACAAATTTGACACTACAGGAGAAGCGCAGTGTTTGGCACACGGAGAGCCGCCTGGCTGTGAACACATGCGCAGAGGCAGCCTGAAGTTCTGCTCTGTGAACAAGCACGCCGTGTACGGTCCAAACCAGATACATAATCATAAAGTTTAACTAACCGCAGCAACACACAGAGAGTCCAGACCGAGGCTGATGTCTCTGTCAGAGCACAGGGCTGGATCCCAACTGTCCCGGAGGATCCGAGCCGGCTGCAGCTGTTTTCCTCCCGTCCTTCCCCCTGATGCTCCTCTGAACATCTGCCAGTGCGTTCTTGGCCTCGAAGCAGAAAGCGTACAAGCTGAAAATTGTCTCCTCAGCTGCTAGTGATGCTGTAGGTCTCTGAAACACAGGCCGCAGTGATGCGCCTCTGCAGCTTTATTCAGACGTGTGTGTTTTAAATAACTGCATGATGAAGATGAGATGTGATGCTGATTGTCTCTGCGGTGAGACGCCAGAAAATGATCTGAAGTCAGCCGTTTAGAATAAAGAGGCAGTTTCACTTCACACACTCAGACAGCTTGAACTGCACCCAGGCCGTAAACTTCCTACTACAAACCTTAACAGATCTAACTTTGTCATGCAGAGTGTGCACGTGACAGCAGCCAGTCTGCTGAACTACAGGCCCAGTATCACACTGAGACAGCTGCCAGATCAGGAAATCTCCCAGCTTTGATGAGAAAGCGATCAAGTTGCAGAAAACACAGCAGATGGGTGACAGAAGAAGACAATAAGAAGTCTACACCGATGTGCTGGTGAGGAGCTAATAATGCTAACAGTCCTCCAGCTTAAGCAGCCATGTTTGCCTCTGCCTCCTGATATGAGCCACAGAAACTGTTAAAGTCTCCCACCTCTCCAGAACATTAAGTACAATTCAGTTTCATTTATAAAGCAACAGCAGCTGCCTCAGGCTGTTTGGTATTGTAAGGTAAGGATCTACCATAAAACACCTGCATGTACAGTTATTCCTTCTTTCTCTCTGATCGTTGAATCTTCTGAAAATTAATTCAGGAGTTATAAAGTTTCTGCATCATCCTGTGAACAAGTTCATGGGAGTCTATGGGGGCTGACTCACTGCTGCCTCTGCTGGACATCAGAGGAACTGCAGTCACAGTAGATGTCACCTGTTTGGTTTGTGTCATGAAGTTTTTGTGTCTGTGTGATGCACTCAGACTATTTACACAGCTTGCTAACCAAGCTAACTAGCATCAGCTGATTAATATGGCCACGCCCAGATTTAAAACAAACAAACAAACAGCCTTCAGAACTGGACTCCACTAACCGATGGCTGCTGTCATGGTGGAGTGACATACCTCCGTCCTGAGAAATGAACAGTGCTCCTGTTGGCTGGCAGAGCTGGTCCTGCAGCAGCTGTCAGTGTTGAAGGTCACGTGACACCCGAGCCCCAAACCAAAGCTGTGGAACAAAAAAACAAAAAGTGTCACGTAGACCAGATGATGATCAGAAATATTTCTTTGAGAATAAAGTATCAGCAGAAATATAGAAGACTGCAGGAACCTGTGCGTGGATGCACCAGTGACGGCAGCATCGTCCTGCTCTGAGCCTGCGTCACACCACAGGAAGTTCATTGCAGGAATCACTGTGGAGCTTTTACAGCTCACTGAACGAAAACGAATGACATTTAATCTCAGACCTCAAAAAAGTTCAAAATCCTGAAGGAACAAATGCAATTTTGTGACGAACCACATTTAAAGTCAATCAGCTCTGATATTTTACCAACACTGGACCCCAAGTCATATAAAAACCTCATTGAAATGTTTAATCTAAATGAAAATGACTTAATCTCAGTTAGTCTTCCAACCAAACAAGCTAAACCCACACTCACCGCTCCGGCTGTCGGCAGGAAAAATAAACAATGGCATTAATCACTGGTAAGATATCAGAGGAAAGAGTGTCTGCTGTGGACCCTTCCCTGTGGATTATGGTGCTCTTTGCTGGCCTTTCAGGGGTGTGGATATTACAACAAAGATCACAGGCATGACCTCACAAATGTGTATACACACACACACACACACACACACACACACACACACACGTCTGAATTTAAAGAGACACGCGCACGTGTTCAGAAAACACTAAAGTTTTTACACACAAACACTAAATATCTAAATGTGGACATTTTGATAACCCTTCATACTGCATCACAACATGATGGTGGATGAACATTTACCACCACCTCCATCTCCACCTGCTACAACAGGACCAATGGTGTGCTCTGTGACAGAGGTAATGCAGAGAGGTGTGGAGCTCTTACTAATGATGAGTGAGTCTTTCTGTGACTGAAGCTCTGAGAGGTTCTGAGAGGCCTGCTGACTGCTTCTCAGGTGTTTCAGAGCCACCTTGTGGCAGGAACACAGCACAGCTGTACAGCTGCTGCATAGCTGCTGCATGTTTCAGCATCTTTGACCTGAACACAGAGATTTAAACTCGTTAATCCAAAATGCTGCAGCAAGAGTCCTGACAGGGACTAGAAATACAGAGCAGATTTCTCCTGTTTTGGCTTCCCTTCATTGGCTTCCTGTTAAATCCAGAATTTATAATCCTGCTCCTCACATACAAGGTCTTAAATAATCAGGACCCAACAGAACACAGTTTTAGCTCATTTCAGAACACCAGCAGATGTTAAAAAGATGCTGAAGGCTCACGTCCTCCAGTAAGACACTCACTCACTGTTTCTGTTCATGTGCCAAAACTAAAACATCATAAGACCCTGGCTGCTGCAGCTGCTGCAGCTGCTGCTGCAGGATTCAGGAGACAGACACTATCTCTACTTTCAAGATTAGGCTTCAAACTTTCCTTTTTGCTAAAGCATATAGTTAGGGCTGGACCAGGTGACCCCGAATCCTCCATTAGTTATGCTGCAATAGGTGTAGGCTGCCGGAGATTCCCATGATGCACTGGGTGTTTCTTCTTCACTCACTATGTGTTAATAGACCTCTCTGCATTGAATCATACCTGTTATTAATCTCTGTCTCTCTTCCACAGCATGTCTTTATCCTGTCTTCCTTCTCTCACTCCAACCGGTCGCAGCAGATGGCCCCGCCCCTTCCTGAGCCTGGTTCTGTCGGAGGTTTCTTCCTGTTAAAAGGGAGTTTTTCCTTCCCACTGTCGCCAGGTGCTGTTCACAGGGGATTGTGTGATGAGGTTTTCTCCTGAATATCGTAGAGAAGCATTAAAAATCACTTTGACGACACTCTTGTTGTGATTTGGTGCCATCTGCTAAACTTGAATGGAACTTTTTTTGCTGCTTATTTTAAATGAAGTTAATTGATTGGTTGTGTTCACTGAAACTGCAGACAAAGGAGTTTGAACTCATCATCAAGAAACAAAGAAACCTGAGAATGAAAGGACGTTTCTGAATGTGTTTAGACAGATGGAAGAGACACTGACACACGAAGTTTGACTTTTTAATAACATTTTAATCAGAAACTTTAACAGAGTTTGTAGCATGCATGTAGCTTATAGCATGCATGTAGCTTATAGCATGCATGTAGCTTATAGCATGCATGTGACAAAGAAACACTGACGTGATGGTTTTCAGTCCTCGAACAGTTTAAACGATCCTGGGTGTGTTTCTGCTCCCAGGTCGCCGGCTCT